>NW_026711748.1:0-46545 GCF_026419965.1 Kogia breviceps
CAGAGTGTTGAGTCGACCTCTCCTGGTATTCCTTAGGTATTTTGTGATTATATATTTCATATGTATCAGTACATGTCTGTAAACCCCCATATCCAAATTCATACATTCCTTACACCTTTCCACTTGGTTAAGCATAGTTGGTTTTCTGCATCTATGCACGGCCTTCTCTTGGAAATGACTTCATGGGTATCAATGTTGAAGTAACAGCTATAAGTGATGTCATAGGATATTTCTATTTCGGTTTCTTTCGTACTTCCTTTTGGGTGGGTATCTCTAGATCCTTCTACGGTGGTGCCAGCGGCACTGTTGCATGCTCTTCCGTGGCTCATGTTCCATTGTGCGCATGGGCCCCCTTCTTCTTGGTGCATTGTTCTGTTGATGGACATTTGGGTTTCTTCCAAGTCTTGGCGATGGTACATGTTGCTGCAGTGCAGGATGGCCAGCCTGTGTCTTTTTGATTTTGGTCTACTCGGGAGATAGGCCCATCAGTGGGCCTACCCGATTACAGGTTAGCTCAATTTTTACCTTTCAGTGCACCTCCACGGTGTTCTCACTACTAGCTGTTCCCAGGTTACGTCCCAGCGGCCGCTAGAGGGCACAGAGTTCTCTAAAACACCTTGAGCATTTATTCTTTGTAGACTCTGTGGCTGATGATCATTCTGACGACGGTGGGTGAACGTTTCTGTCGACTGGATTTGCATGGCTTTATTAATTCCTGATGTTGAGCATTTTTCCATGCCCTTTTATTTATCACAAGAGAAAGAAAGAAAGAGAAGACAAAATGTGCGCAAAATATGCCTCTTGAAATTGTCGTTTTGAAGTGTGCACGTCTTTTGAGTTTTTTTCCTCGATTGACGACCCAAGAATCGTTTTTGAGGGCAGGTGTCATTTATAGGCCTGCAATGATTTTGAATATCAAGTGACCATTAGCACTGGGTTTAAAGCTGCTGTTTTGAGAAACGGCCACAAGGCGGCAGCAGGTCTCCTTTACCAAACCTGGTTACTCGGGCAACAGAGCCTCCGTGGAAGTCGTATTCTCGGTTGTCAATTAGAATGGACTGTGCCAGGAAAAAGCCCCTTATGTTTGTGCCTCACGACTGACTTGTTCGTTTTTTAATTCAATGTTTATTGTTTCTCACAGCAAGTTTGATTACAATGTTTTGCTTGTTGTAGGTGTGAAAGATGTGGCTCTTTTACACATAAACACGTATCTAGTCTTCTTTGGATCCTTTTCCCATGTAGCTTATGACACAATGTTGAGTACTCTTCTCTTGGTATTCCGTAGGCCTTTGGTGATTTTGTATTTCACGTGTGTTTGTATCTCTCTCTTAAACCCAATTTCCTAATGTACACAATTCTCACACCTGTCCATGGGTGAACCATAAATCTGTTTATTGCATCTGTGATTGCCTTTCTCTGTGGAAATATCTTCAGTGATATCAATTTTCAGGGAACACCTATAAGTGATATCGTAGGCTATGTATCTTTCGCTCTGTGACTTACTGCAAGGTGCGTGATGAACTCTAGCCTCACCGATGGTGCTGTTGATGGCATTGTTTCCTTTTGTTCCTTGGCTAATATTCCATCTGCTCAGGTCCCTGTTCTTCTTTGTCCACTCATCTGTTGATGGACTTTCTGCTTGCTTCCATGTCCTGGCTATTGTAATACTCCTGCAATGCAGATTTGCCTGCCTGTGTCTTTCCACTTCTGTCTTCTTTCTTAGGTTATAGGCCCAGGAGTGGGCCTGCTGGATCATATCGTAACTCAGTGTTTACCTTGTAAAGGCACCTCCATTCTGTTCCCATTAGTGCCTCTTACCAGGTGAAGTCCTGTGGCGAGCATTGCCCTCTGAGGAAGGCGCCACTAAGACCCTCCTAAGCCTCAGGGCCCGACTGTACTCTCCTTGGTATGCATCCTGGACTTTATGGTATGAACATACAAAAGGAGATGGTCTTTGGCCAAATCGCTCCAGGGACCTGCTCAGTTACTGGGAGTCCCTGGTTGTTCCCTAAAGCTAGGAAAAGCAACCCTGGAGGGGAAATTGGTGCCTTTGAGGGAGAAGCCGAGCAGCCAACCAACCAGCTGATGCTGATAAGGTGTGACTAAGCCGAGAAGCCAACCAACCAGCTGATGCCGATAAGGCGTGACGAAGCAAATTCCCTGCTTTAGGGGTATATATACGGCTAGGCTTTGTTATTAAACTTGCCTTGCAAGCGTCAGTTGCTTGTGCCCTTCTGATCCCATACGTTGGTGCGTTCAGTTCCCTACCCCCTCTCGTCGGTTGTTGCTACACTTTGAGGACCGCCGCGGCTGGCGGCAAAGTCCCACTTAACCTAGAGGGTATGCACTTCTCCACAACCCCTTCAGCATGAATTGTTGGTAGTCTTGTTGCTGATGGTTCTTCTGACTGGTGTGAGCCGATACCTCTGTGGTTGGATTTGCATGCGTCTCATAAAGCCTTGAAATTGAGCTTTCAGGGATGCCCTTTTTTTCTTCAAACTGTGTGTGTAGCTTACCTCATCACATTCTTTTCTTGAACTATGTGCCGCCTTTGAAATATTTTGGCCACTACCTCCCTCAAGACATTTTGAGGGCAGGTTTCATTGACAGCCCTCCAGGACTTGTGCACACGAAGTGACCATTAGCACGGGTTTTCAAGCTGCCGTTGCAGGTAACGGCCACAGGGCTGCAGCATTTCTGCGTTTCCCACTCTGGTAACTAGTGAAACAGGCCTTCCTGCCAGTGGTGTTCCTTGGTTATCAATGACGGTGGGATGTGTCTGGAGAAACCCCCAAAGCTGATGTCTCCTTACTTATATCTGTTTTTAAAATGGAATTTCTACTTTTCACTGGAGTACTCTTCCATTGTGTCCATGGACCACTGCTCCTTTCTGCATTCCTCTGTGGCTGGGCATTTTCATTGCTTCCAAGTGTTGGCTATGGTAAACATTGCTGGATTGCAGGATTGCCAGCCCGTGTCTTTTTGATTCTCATCCTCTCAGGTGATAGACCCAGCAGTGGCTATGCTTGATTGAACGGTCGCTCAATGTTGACCCTTTCCAGGCAACTCCACTGTGTTTTCCTTAGGGGCTCTTACCACGTCCCACTTAGAACCGAGGGTACGCATTTCTTCACCACCCCGTCAGCATTTCTTGTTTGCAGAAGTTTTGCTGCTGGCCATGCTGAGTCGTGTGACATGATAGGTTTTTTTAACGTGTAGTTTCGTGTCTAATAATTCCTAAGGTTCAGCATTTTCCCACGCCTTTTTTTATTCTGTTAAACAAAAACAGAAAAAAAAACCCGTGAGTACAATAAACCTCTCGAAATTGTCTTCTTGGAAGGTTGCCCTCTTTGGACTTTTTTGGTCGATTTTCGACCCCAGGATTTTGTTTTGGAGGGCAGGTGTCATTTACAAGCCTGCAATGGGTGTGAATATTGAGTGACCATTAGCACTGACTTTAAAGCTGCTGCTGTGGGAAACGGCCACAAGGCGTCAGCATTGCTACATTCCCACATCTGGTTACTAGGGCAGCAGAGCGTTCTGGAAGTCCTGTTCCCAGGTTGTCAATTAGAATGGAATGTGCCAGGAAAAAACCCCAGAAGTGTATGTCACATTACTTCTTGTTCGCTCTTTTAATTTGTTTAAATCGGGGTAATGATTAGAATACTGTTGGTCCTATATGTACAGAATCTGGTTCATTTGTACGTTTTATATATATATATATATATTCTTGTACAGATCCTCTTCCCATGTAAATTATTGCAGAGTGTTCTGGTGACCTCCCTTGCTATATGGTCGGTCTGTTTGATATATATATTTAATACGTATTTGTACACATATGGTGACACTAATCTTAATTTATCCATTCCCCCCACCTTTCATTTTACATAAGCTTAGTTTGCTTTCTAAGTCTGTGAGTGTCTTTCTTTGTGGAAATATGTTCATTTGTGTCAGCTGTTAGATAACGCCTATAGGTGATGTCATACGGTATGCCTTTTGCTTTCCGACTTAACTCATGTTCTGTGATGATCTCTAGGCTCATCTCGGGTGCCTCAAAGAGCAGTGTTTCCTTGTTTTCCATGGCTATTAGTCCACTGTGTCCACGGACCAGCTCTTCTTATCCATTCATCTGTTGATGGACATTTGGGTTGCTTCGGTGTCTTGGCTACTGTGAAAACTCGTGGAGTGCAGCTCTTGCAGCCTGTCTTCTCAGGTGAGAGGCTCGGCTGTGGGTGTTCTGGATGGAAGGGTGGCTCAATTTTTAATTGAAAACGCAGCTCCTTTCTGTTCTCATTATTGGCTGTTACAACTAGACATGTCCTCCACAGACAGAGGGAACAGAGTTCTCTAAAACCCCTTCAGCATTTATTGTTTGTAGTCTTTTGGCTGACGGTAGTTAACTTGGGTGAGCTGAAAGCTTTTTGTAGGTTAGAGGAGTCTGATGATTCCTGATGTTGAGCTTTTCTCCATTTTCCTTTTTTTGATAAAGAGTGAGTAAAACTTACCTCTATCATACTATCTCTTTGACACATTTGCCTGCTTTGAATTTTTTTGGCCACGGCCGAGCTCAGGACATTTTTTTTTTTTTTTGAGGGCAGGTGTCTTTTAGAGGCCTGAGTCCTTATGAATGTTAAGTGACCCATAGCTATGCGTTTGAAGCCGCTCTTGCGGGAAACGGCCACAAGGCGGCAGCATTTCTCCATTTCCAACTCTGGGTTTTCCTGCAACAGAGGCTTCCTGGAAATTGTGTTAGTAGGCTGCAAATGAGAGTGCAGTGTGTCAGGGCAAACCCCCAAGAGCTTATATCTCCTTACTTCTTGTGTGTTTTTTAAAATTTAATTGTTATCTAGTATCACAGCCAATTGGATAAAAATGTGGTGTGTGTTCTAGGTGTACTGCATCTGGTTCATCATATGTATGTATCAATCTATTCATCTTTGGATCCTTTCCCGTGTAGGTTATTACAGAGTGTTGAGTCGACCTCTCCTGGTATTCCTTAGGTATTTTGTGATTATATATTTCATATGTATCAGTACATGTCTGTAAACCCCCATATCCAAATTCATACATTCCTTACACCTTTCCACTTGGTTAAGCATAGTTGGTTTTCTGCATCTATGCACGGCCTTCTCTTGGAAATGACTTCATGGGTATCAATGTTGAAGTAACAGCTATAAGTGATGTCATAGGATATTTCTATTTCGGTTTCTTTCGTACTTCCTTTTGGGTGGGTATCTCTAGATCCTTCTACGGTGGTGCCAGCGGCACTGTTGCATGCTCTTCCGTGGCTCATGTTCCATTGTGCGCATGGGCCCCCTTCTTCTTGGTGCATTGTTCTGTTGATGGACATTTGGGTTTCTTCCAAGTCTTGGCGATGGTACATGTTGCTGCAGTGCAGGATGGCCAGCCTGTGTCTTTTTGATTTTGGTCTACTCGGGAGATAGGCCCATCAGTGGGCCTACCCGATTACAGGTTAGCTCAATTTTTACCTTTCAGTGCACCTCCACGGTGTTCTCACTACTAGCTGTTCCCAGGTTACGTCCCAGCGGCCGCTAGAGGGCACAGAGTTCTCTAAAACACCTTGAGCATTTATTCTTTGTAGACTCTGTGGCTGATGATCATTCTGACGACGGTGGGTGAACGTTTCTGTCGACTGGATTTGCATGGCTTTATTAATTCCTGATGTTGAGCATTTTTCCATGCCCTTTTATTTATCACAAGAGAAAGAAAGAAAGAGAAGACAAAATGTGCGCAAAATATGCCTCTTGAAATTGTCGTTTTGAAGTGTGCACGTCTTTTGAGTTTTTTTCCTCGATTGACGACCCAAGAATCGTTTTTGAGGGCAGGTGTCATTTATAGGCCTGCAATGATTTTGAATATCAAGTGACCATTAGCACTGGGTTTAAAGCTGCTGTTTTGAGAAACGGCCACAAGGCGGCAGCAGGTCTCCTTTACCAAACCTGGTTACTCGGGCAACAGAGCCTCCGTGGAAGTCGTATTCTCGGTTGTCAATTAGAATGGACTGTGCCAGGAAAAAGCCCCTTATGTTTGTGCCTCACGACTGACTTGTTCGTTTTTTAATTCAATGTTTATTGTTTCTCACAGCAAGTTTGATTACAATGTTTTGCTTGTTGTAGGTGTGAAAGATGTGGCTCTTTTACACATAAACACGTATCTAGTCTTCTTTGGATCCTTTTCCCATGTAGCTTATGACACAATGTTGAGTACTCTTCTCTTGGTATTCCGTAGGCCTTTGGTGATTTTGTATTTCACGTGTGTTTGTATCTCTCTCTTAAACCCAATTTCCTAATGTACACAATTCTCACACCTGTCCATGGGTGAACCATAAATCTGTTTATTGCATCTGTGATTGCCTTTCTCTGTGGAAATATCTTCAGTGATATCAATTTTCAGGGAACACCTATAAGTGATATCGTAGGCTATGTATCTTTCGCTCTGTGACTTACTGCAAGGTGCGTGATGAACTCTAGCCTCACCGATGGTGCTGTTGATGGCATTGTTTCCTTTTGTTCCTTGGCTAATATTCCATCTGCTCAGGTCCCTGTTCTTCTTTGTCCACTCATCTGTTGATGGACTTTCTGCTTGCTTCCATGTCCTGGCTATTGTAATACTCCTGCAATGCAGATTTGCCTGCCTGTGTCTTTCCACTTCTGTCTTCTTTCTTAGGTTATAGGCCCAGGAGTGGGCCTGCTGGATCATATCGTAACTCAGTGTTTACCTTGTAAAGGCACCTCCATTCTGTTCCCATTAGTGCCTCTTACCAGGTGAAGTCCTGTGGCGAGCATTGCCCTCTGAGGAAGGCGCCACTAAGACCCTCCTAAGCCTCAGGGCCCGACTGTACTCTCCTTGGTATGCATCCTGGACTTTATGGTATGAACATACAAAAGGAGATGGTCTTTGGCCAAATCGCTCCAGGGACCTGCTCAGTTACTGGGAGTCCCTGGTTGTTCCCTAAAGCTAGGAAAAGCAACCCTGGAGGGGAAATTGGTGCCTTTGAGGGAGAAGCCGAGCAGCCAACCAACCAGCTGATGCTGATAAGGTGTGACTAAGCCGAGAAGCCAACCAACCAGCTGATGCCGATAAGGCGTGACGAAGCAAATTCCCTGCTTTAGGGGTATATATACGGCTAGGCTTTGTTATTAAACTTGCCTTGCAAGCGTCAGTTGCTTGTGCCCTTCTGATCCCATACGTTGGTGCGTTCAGTTCCCTACCCCCTCTCGTCGGTTGTTGCTACACTTTGAGGACCCGCCGCGGCTGGCGGCAAAGTCCCACTTAACCTAGAGGGTATGCACTTCTCCACAACCCCTTCAGCATGAATTGTTGGTAGTCTTGTTGCTGATGGTTCTTCTGACTGGTGTGAGCCGATACCTCTGTGGTTGGATTTGCATGCGTCTCATAAAGCCTTGAAATTGAGCTTTCAGGGATGCCCTTTTTTTCTTCAAACTGTGTGTGTAGCTTACCTCATCACATTCTTTTCTTGAACTATGTGCCGCCTTTTGAAATATTTTGGCCACTACCTCCCTCAAGACATTTTGAGGGCAGGTTTCATTGACAGCCCTCCAGGACTTGTGCACACGAAGTGACCATTAGCACGGGTTTTCAAGCTGCCGTTGCAGGTAACGGCCACAGGGCTGCAGCATTTCTGCGTTTCCCACTCTGGTAACTAGTGAAACAGGCCTTCCTGCCAGTGGTGTTCCTTGGTTATCAATGACGGTGGGATGTGTCTGGAGAAACCCCCCAAAGCTGATGTCTCCTTACTTATATCTGTTTTTAAAATGGAATTTCTACTTTTCACTGGAGTACTCTTCCATTGTGTCCATGGACCACTGCTCCTTTCTGCATTCCTCTGTGGCTGGGCATTTTCATTGCTTCCAAGTGTTGGCTATGGTAAACATTGCTGGATTGCAGGATTGCCAGCCCGTGTCTTTTTGATTCTCATCCTCTCAGGTGATAGACCCAGCAGTGGCTATGCTTGATTGAACGGTCGCTCAATGTTGACCCTTTCCAGGCAACTCCACTGTGTTTTCCTTAGGGGCTCTTACCACGTCCCACTTAGAACCGAGGGTACGCATTTCTTCACCACCCCGTCAGCATTTCTTGTTTGCAGAAGTTTTGCTGCTGGCCATGCTGAGTCGTGTGACATGATAGGTTTTTTTAACGTGTAGTTTCGTGTCTAATAATTCCTAAGGTTCAGCATTTTCCCACGCCTTTTTTTATTCTGTTAAACAAAAACAGAAAAAAAAAACCCGTGAGTACAATAAACCTCTCGAAATTGTCTTCTTGGAAGGTTGCCCTCTTTGGACTTTTTTGGTCGATTTTCGACCCCAGGATTTTGTTTTGGAGGGCAGGTGTCATTTACAAGCCTGCAATGGGTGTGAATATTGAGTGACCATTAGCACTGACTTTAAAGCTGCTGCTGTGGGAAACGGCCACAAGGCGTCAGCATTGCTACATTCCCACATCTGGTTACTAGGGCAGCAGAGCGTTCTGGAAGTCCTGTTCCCAGGTTGTCAATTAGAATGGAATGTGCCAGGAAAAAACCCCAGAAGTGTATGTCACATTACTTCTTGTTCGCTCTTTTAATTTGTTTAAATCGGGGTAATGATTAGAATACTGTTGGTCCTATATGTACAGAATCTGGTTCATTTGTACGTTTTATATATATATATATATATTCTTGTACAGATCCTCTTCCCATGTAAATTATTGCAGAGTGTTCTGGTGACCTCCCTTGCTATATGGTCGGTCTGTTTGATATATATATTTAATACGTATTTGTACACATATGGTGACACTAATCTTAATTTATCCATTCCCCCCACCTTTCATTTTACATAAGCTTAGTTTGCTTTCTAAGTCTGTGAGTGTCTTTCTTTGTGGAAATATGTTCATTTGTGTCAGCTGTTAGATAACGCCTATAGGTGATGTCATACGGTATGCCTTTTGCTTTCCGACTTAACTCATGTTCTGTGATGATCTCTAGGCTCATCTCGGGTGCCTCAAAGAGCAGTGTTTCCTTGTTTTCCATGGCTAATAGTCCACTGTGTCCACGGACCAGCTCTTCTTATCCATTCATCTGTTGATGGACATTTGGGTTGCTTCGGTGTCTTGGCTACTGTGAAAACTCGTGGAGTGCAGCTCTTGCAGCCTGTCTTCTCAGGTGAGAGGCTCGGCTGTGGGTGTTCTGGATGGAAGGGTGGCTCAATTTTTAATTGAAAACGCAGCTCCTTTCTGTTCTCATTATTGGCTGTTACAACTAGACATGTCCTCCACAGACAGAGGGAACAGAGTTCTCTAAAACCCCTTCAGCATTTATTGTTTGTAGTCTTTTGGCTGACGGTAGTTAACTTGGGTGAGCTGAAAGCTTTTTGTAGGTTAGAGGAGTCTGATGATTCCTGATGTTGAGCTTTTCTCCATTTTCCTTTTTTTGATAAAGAGTGAGTAAAACTTACCTCTATCATACTATCTCTTTGACACATTTGCCTGCTTTGAATTTTTTTGGCCACGGCCGAGCTCAGGACATTTTTTTTTTTTTGAGGGCAGGTGTCTTTTAGAGGCCTGAGTCCTTATGAATGTTAAGTGACCCATAGCTATGCGTTTGAAGCCGCTCTTGCGGGAAACGGCCACAAGGCGGCAGCATTTCTCCATTTCCAACTCTGGGTTTTCCTGCAACAGAGGCTTCCTGGAAATTGTGTTAGTAGGCTGCAAATGAGAGTGCAGTGTGTCAGGGCAAACCCCCAAGAGCTTATATCTCCTTACTTCTTGTGTGTTTTTTAAAATTTAATTGTTATCTAGTATCACAGCCAATTGGATAAAAATGTGGTGTGTGTTCTAGGTGTACTGCATCTGGTTCATCATATGTATGTATCAATCTATTCATCTTTGGATCCTTTCCCGTGTAGGTTATTACAGAGTGTTGAGTCGACCTCTCCTGGTATTCCTTAGGTATTTTGTGATTATATATTTCATATGTATCAGTACATGTCTGTAAACCCCCATATCCAAATTCATACATTCCTTACACCTTTCCACTTGGTTAAGCATAGTTGGTTTTCTGCATCTATGCACGGCCTTCTCTTGGAAATGACTTCATGGGTATCAATGTTGAAGTAACAGCTATAAGTGATGTCATAGGATATTTCTATTTCGGTTTCTTTCGTACTTCCTTTTGGGTGGGTATCTCTAGATCCTTCTACGGTGGTGCCAGCGGCACTGTTGCATGCTCTTCCGTGGCTCATGTTCCATTGTGCGCATGGGCCCCCTTCTTCTTGGTGCATTGTTCTGTTGATGGACATTTGGGTTTCTTCCAAGTCTTGGCGATGGTACATGTTGCTGCAGTGCAGGATGGCCAGCCTGTGTCTTTTTGATTTTGGTCTACTCGGGAGATAGGCCCATCAGTGGGCCTACCCGATTACAGGTTAGCTCAATTTTTACCTTTCAGTGCACCTCCACGGTGTTCTCACTACTAGCTGTTCCCAGGTTACGTCCCAGCGGCCGCTAGAGGGCACAGAGTTCTCTAAAACACCTTGAGCATTTATTCTTTGTAGACTCTGTGGCTGATGATCATTCTGACGACGGTGGGTGAACGTTTCTGTCGACTGGATTTGCATGGCTTTATTAATTCCTGATGTTGAGCATTTTTCCATGCCCTTTTATTTATCACAAGAGAAAGAAAGAAAGAGAAGACAAAATGTGCGCAAAATATGCCTCTTGAAATTGTCGTTTTGAAGTGTGCACGTCTTTTGAGTTTTTTTCCTCGATTGACGACCCAAGAATCGTTTTTGAGGGCAGGTGTCATTTATAGGCCTGCAATGATTTTGAATATCAAGTGACCATTAGCACTGGGTTTAAAGCTGCTGTTTTGAGAAACGGCCACAAGGCGGCAGCAGGTCTCCTTTACCAAACCTGGTTACTCGGGCAACAGAGCCTCCGTGGAAGTCGTATTCTCGGTTGTCAATTAGAATGGACTGTGCCAGGAAAAAGCCCCTTATGTTTGTGCCTCACGACTGACTTGTTCGTTTTTTAATTCAATGTTTATTGTTTCTCACAGCAAGTTTGATTACAATGTTTTGCTTGTTGTAGGTGTGAAAGATGTGGCTCTTTTACACATAAACACGTATCTAGTCTTCTTTGGATCCTTTTCCCATGTAGCTTATGACACAATGTTGAGTACTCTTCTCTTGGTATTCCGTAGGCCTTTGGTGATTTTGTATTTCACGTGTGTTTGTATCTCTCTCTTAAACCCAATTTCCTAATGTACACAATTCTCACACCTGTCCATGGGTGAACCATAAATCTGTTTATTGCATCTGTGATTGCCTTTCTCTGTGGAAATATCTTCAGTGATATCAATTTTCAGGGAACACCTATAAGTGATATCGTAGGCTATGTATCTTTCGCTCTGTGACTTACTGCAAGGTGCGTGATGAACTCTAGCCTCACCGATGGTGCTGTTGATGGCATTGTTTCCTTTTGTTCCTTGGCTAATATTCCATCTGCTCAGGTCCCTGTTCTTCTTTGTCCACTCATCTGTTGATGGACTTTCTGCTTGCTTCCATGTCCTGGCTATTGTAATACTCCTGCAATGCAGATTTGCCTGCCTGTGTCTTTCCACTTCTGTCTTCTTTCTTAGGTTATAGGCCCAGGAGTGGGCCTGCTGGATCATATCGTAACTCAGTGTTTACCTTGTAAAGGCACCTCCATTCTGTTCCCATTAGTGCCTCTTACCAGGTGAAGTCCTGTGGCGAGCATTGCCCTCTGAGGAAGGCGCCACTAAGACCCTCCTAAGCCTCAGGGCCCGACTGTACTCTCCTTGGTATGCATCCTGGACTTTATGGTATGAACATACAAAAGGAGATGGTCTTTGGCCAAATCGCTCCAGGGACCTGCTCAGTTACTGGGAGTCCCTGGTTGTTCCCTAAAGCTAGGAAAAGCAACCCTGGAGGGGAAATTGGTGCCTTTGAGGGAGAAGCCGAGCAGCCAACCAACCAGCTGATGCTGATAAGGTGTGACTAAGCCGAGAAGCCAACCAACCAGCTGATGCCGATAAGGCGTGACGAAGCAAATTCCCTGCTTTAGGGGTATATATACGGCTAGGCTTTGTTATTAAACTTGCCTTGCAAGCGTCAGTTGCTTGTGCCCTTCTGATCCCATACGTTGGTGCGTTCAGTTCCCTACCCCCTCTCGTCGGTTGTTGCTACACTTTGAGGACCCGCCGCGGCTGGCGGCAAAGTCCCACTTAACCTAGAGGGTATGCACTTCTCCACAACCCCTTCAGCATGAATTGTTGGTAGTCTTGTTGCTGATGGTTCTTCTGACTGGTGTGAGCCGATACCTCTGTGGTTGGATTTGCATGCGTCTCATAAAGCCTTGAAATTGAGCTTTCAGGGATGCCCTTTTTTTCTTCAAACTGTGTGTGTAGCTTACCTCATCACATTCTTTTCTTGAACTATGTGCCGCCTTTTGAAATATTTTGGCCACTACCTCCCTCAAGACATTTTGAGGGCAGGTTTCATTGACAGCCCTCCAGGACTTGTGCACACGAAGTGACCATTAGCACGGGTTTTCAAGCTGCCGTTGCAGGTAACGGCCACAGGGCTGCAGCATTTCTGCGTTTCCCACTCTGGTAACTAGTGAAACAGGCCTTCCTGCCAGTGGTGTTCCTTGGTTATCAATGACGGTGGGATGTGTCTGGAGAAACCCCCCAAAGCTGATGTCTCCTTACTTATATCTGTTTTTAAAATGGAATTTCTACTTTTCACTGGAGTACTCTTCCATTGTGTCCATGGACCACTGCTCCTTTCTGCATTCCTCTGTGGCTGGGCATTTTCATTGCTTCCAAGTGTTGGCTATGGTAAACATTGCTGGATTGCAGGATTGCCAGCCCGTGTCTTTTTGATTCTCATCCTCTCAGGTGATAGACCCAGCAGTGGCTATGCTTGATTGAACGGTCGCTCAATGTTGACCCTTTCCAGGCAACTCCACTGTGTTTTCCTTAGGGGCTCTTACCACGTCCCACTTAGAACCGAGGGTACGCATTTCTTCACCACCCCGTCAGCATTTCTTGTTTGCAGAAGTTTTGCTGCTGGCCATGCTGAGTCGTGTGACATGATAGGTTTTTTTAACGTGTAGTTTCGTGTCTAATAATTCCTAAGGTTCAGCATTTTCCCACGCCTTTTTTTATTCTGTTAAACAAAAACAGAAAAAAAAAACCCGTGAGTACAATAAACCTCTCGAAATTGTCTTCTTGGAAGGTTGCCCTCTTTGGACTTTTTTGGTCGATTTTCGACCCCAGGATTTTGTTTTGGAGGGCAGGTGTCATTTACAAGCCTGCAATGGGTGTGAATATTGAGTGACCATTAGCACTGACTTTAAAGCTGCTGCTGTGGGAAACGGCCACAAGGCGTCAGCATTGCTACATTCCCACATCTGGTTACTAGGGCAGCAGAGCGTTCTGGAAGTCCTGTTCCCAGGTTGTCAATTAGAATGGAATGTGCCAGGAAAAAACCCCAGAAGTGTATGTCACATTACTTCTTGTTCGCTCTTTTAATTTGTTTAAATCGGGGTAATGATTAGAATACTGTTGGTCCTATATGTACAGAATCTGGTTCATTTGTACGTTTTATATATATATATATATATTCTTGTACAGATCCTCTTCCCATGTAAATTATTGCAGAGTGTTCTGGTGACCTCCCTTGCTATATGGTCGGTCTGTTTGATATATATATTTAATACGTATTTGTACACATATGGTGACACTAATCTTAATTTATCCATTCCCCCCACCTTTCATTTTACATAAGCTTAGTTTGCTTTCTAAGTCTGTGAGTGTCTTTCTTTGTGGAAATATGTTCATTTGTGTCAGCTGTTAGATAACGCCTATAGGTGATGTCATACGGTATGCCTTTTGCTTTCCGACTTAACTCATGTTCTGTGATGATCTCTAGGCTCATCTCGGGTGCCTCAAAGAGCAGTGTTTCCTTGTTTTCCATGGCTAATAGTCCACTGTGTCCACGGACCAGCTCTTCTTATCCATTCATCTGTTGATGGACATTTGGGTTGCTTCGGTGTCTTGGCTACTGTGAAAACTCGTGGAGTGCAGCTCTTGCAGCCTGTCTTCTCAGGTGAGAGGCTCGGCTGTGGGTGTTCTGGATGGAAGGGTGGCTCAATTTTTAATTGAAAACGCAGCTCCTTTCTGTTCTCATTATTGGCTGTTACAACTAGACATGTCCTCCACAGACAGAGGGAACAGAGTTCTCTAAAACCCCTTCAGCATTTATTGTTTGTAGTCTTTTGGCTGACGGTAGTTAACTTGGGTGAGCTGAAAGCTTTTTGTAGGTTAGAGGAGTCTGATGATTCCTGATGTTGAGCTTTTCTCCATTTTCCTTTTTTTGATAAAGAGTGAGTAAAACTTACCTCTATCATACTATCTCTTTGACACATTTGCCTGCTTTGAATTTTTTTGGCCACGGCCGAGCTCAGGACATTTTTTTTTTTTTTGAGGGCAGGTGTCTTTTAGAGGCCTGAGTCCTTATGAATGTTAAGTGACCCATAGCTATGCGTTTGAAGCCGCTCTTGCGGGAAACGGCCACAAGGCGGCAGCATTTCTCCATTTCCAACTCTGGGTTTTCCTGCAACAGAGGCTTCCTGGAAATTGTGTTAGTAGGCTGCAAATGAGAGTGCAGTGTGTCAGGGCAAACCCCCAAGAGCTTATATCTCCTTACTTCTTGTGTGTTTTTTAAAATTTAATTGTTATCTAGTATCACAGCCAATTGGATAAAAATGTGGTGTGTGTTCTAGGTGTACTGCATCTGGTTCATCATATGTATGTATCAATCTATTCATCTTTGGATCCTTTCCCGTGTAGGTTATTACAGAGTGTTGAGTCGACCTCTCCTGGTATTCCTTAGGTATTTTGTGATTATATATTTCATATGTATCAGTACATGTCTGTAAACCCCCATATCCAAATTCATACATTCCTTACACCTTTCCACTTGGTTAAGCATAGTTGGTTTTCTGCATCTATGCACGGCCTTCTCTTGGAAATGACTTCATGGGTATCAATGTTGAAGTAACAGCTATAAGTGATGTCATAGGATATTTCTATTTCGGTTTCTTTCGTACTTCCTTTTGGGTGGGTATCTCTAGATCCTTCTACGGTGGTGCCAGCGGCACTGTTGCATGCTCTTCCGTGGCTCATGTTCCATTGTGCACATGGGCCCCCTTCTTCTTGGTGCATTGTTCTGTTGATGGACATTTGGGTTTCTTCCAAGTCTTGGCGATGGTACATGTTGCTGCAGTGCAGGATGGCCAGCCTGTGTCTTTTTGATTTTGGTCTACTCGGGAGATAGGCCCATCAGTGGGCCTACCCGATTACAGGTTAGCTCAATTTTTACCTTTCAGTGCACCTCCACGGTGTTCTCACTACTAGCTGTTCCCAGGTTACGTCCCAGCGGCCGCTAGAGGGCACAGAGTTCTCTAAAACACCTTGAGCATTTATTCTTTGTAGACTCTGTGGCTGATGATCATTCTGACGACGGTGGGTGAACGTTTCTGTCGACTGGATTTGCATGGCTTTATTAATTCCTGATGTTGAGCATTTTTCCATGCCCTTTTATTTATCACAAGAGAAAGAAAGAAAGAGAAGACAAAATGTGCGCAAAATATGCCTCTTGAAATTGTCGTTTTGAAGTGTGCACGTCTTTTGAGTTTTTTTCCTCGATTGACGACCCAAGAATCGTTTTTGAGGGCAGGTGTCATTTATAGGCCTGCAATGATTTTGAATATCAAGTGACCATTAGCACTGGGTTTAAAGCTGCTGTTTTGAGAAACGGCCACA
The DNA here is from genome assembly GCF_026419965.1 of Kogia breviceps. Lineage (NCBI taxonomy): Eukaryota > Metazoa > Chordata > Mammalia > Artiodactyla > Physeteridae > Kogia > Kogia breviceps. The sequence continues at coordinate 15,866 of NW_026711748.1, forward strand.
AGGCGGCAGCAGGTCTCCTTTACCAAACCTGGTTACTCGGGCAACAGAGCCTCCGTGGAAGTCGTATTCTCGGTTGTCAATTAGAATGGACTGTGCCAGGAAAAAGCCCCTTATGTTTGTGCCTCACGACTGACTTGTTCGTTTTTTAATTCAATGTTTATTGTTTCTCACAGCAAGTTTGATTACAATGTTTTGCTTGTTGTAGGTGTGAAAGATGTGGCTCTTTTACACATAAACACGTATCTAGTCTTCTTTGGATCCTTTTCCCATGTAGCTTATGACACAATGTTGAGTACTCTTCTCTTGGTATTCCGTAGGCCTTTGGTGATTTTGTATTTCACGTGTGTTTGTATCTCTCTCTTAAACCCAATTTCCTAATGTACACAATTCTCACACCTGTCCATGGGTGAACCATAAATCTGTTTATTGCATCTGTGATTGCCTTTCTCTGTGGAAATATCTTCAGTGATATCAATTTTCAGGGAACACCTATAAGTGATATCGTAGGCTATGTATCTTTCGCTCTGTGACTTACTGCAAGGTGCGTGATGAACTCTAGCCTCACCGATGGTGCTGTTGATGGCATTGTTTCCTTTTGTTCCTTGGCTAATATTCCATCTGCTCAGGTCCCTGTTCTTCTTTGTCCACTCATCTGTTGATGGACTTTCTGCTTGCTTCCATGTCCTGGCTATTGTAATACTCCTGCAATGCAGATTTGCCTGCCTGTGTCTTTCCACTTCTGTCTTCTTTCTTAGGTTATAGGCCCAGGAGTGGGCCTGCTGGATCATATCGTAACTCAGTGTTTACCTTGTAAAGGCACCTCCATTCTGTTCCCATTAGTGCCTCTTACCAGGTGAAGTCCTGTGGCGAGCATTGCCCTCTGAGGAAGGCGCCACTAAGACCCTCCTAAGCCTCAGGGCCCGACTGTACTCTCCTTGGTATGCATCCTGGACTTTATGGTATGAACATACAAAAGGAGATGGTCTTTGGCCAAATCGCTCCAGGGACCTGCTCAGTTACTGGGAGTCCCTGGTTGTTCCCTAAAGCTAGGAAAAGCAACCCTGGAGGGGAAATTGGTGCCTTTGAGGGAGAAGCCGAGCAGCCAACCAACCAGCTGATGCTGATAAGGTGTGACTAAGCCGAGAAGCCAACCAACCAGCTGATGCCGATAAGGCGTGACGAAGCAAATTCCCTGCTTTAGGGGTATATATACGGCTAGGCTTTGTTATTAAACTTGCCTTGCAAGCGTCAGTTGCTTGTGCCCTTCTGATCCCATACGTTGGTGCGTTCAGTTCCCTACCCCCTCTCGTCGGTTGTTGCTACACTTTGAGGACCCGCCGCGGCTGGCGGCAAAGTCCCACTTAACCTAGAGGGTATGCACTTCTCCACAACCCCTTCAGCATGAATTGTTGGTAGTCTTGTTGCTGATGGTTCTTCTGACTGGTGTGAGCCGATACCTCTGTGGTTGGATTTGCATGCGTCTCATAAAGCCTTGAAATTGAGCTTTCAGGGATGCCCTTTTTTTCTTCAAACTGTGTGTGTAGCTTACCTCATCACATTCTTTTCTTGAACTATGTGCCGCCTTTTGAAATATTTTGGCCACTACCTCCCTCAAGACATTTTGAGGGCAGGTTTCATTGACAGCCCTCCAGGACTTGTGCACACGAAGTGACCATTAGCACGGGTTTTCAAGCTGCCGTTGCAGGTAACGGCCACAGGGCTGCAGCATTTCTGCGTTTCCCACTCTGGTAACTAGTGAAACAGGCCTTCCTGCCAGTGGTGTTCCTTGGTTATCAATGACGGTGGGATGTGTCTGGAGAAACCCCCCAAAGCTGATGTCTCCTTACTTATATCTGTTTTTAAAATGGAATTTCTACTTTTCACTGGAGTACTCTTCCATTGTGTCCATGGACCACTGCTCCTTTCTGCATTCCTCTGTGGCTGGGCATTTTCATTGCTTCCAAGTGTTGGCTATGGTAAACATTGCTGGATTGCAGGATTGCCAGCCCGTGTCTTTTTGATTCTCATCCTCTCAGGTGATAGACCCAGCAGTGGCTATGCTTGATTGAACGGTCGCTCAATGTTGACCCTTTCCAGGCAACTCCACTGTGTTTTCCTTAGGGGCTCTTACCACGTCCCACTTAGAACCGAGGGTACGCATTTCTTCACCACCCCGTCAGCATTTCTTGTTTGCAGAAGTTTTGCTGCTGGCCATGCTGAGTCGTGTGACATGATAGGTTTTTTTAACGTGTAGTTTCGTGTCTAATAATTCCTAAGGTTCAGCATTTTCCCACGCCTTTTTTTATTCTGTTAAACAAAAACAGAAAAAAAAAACCCGTGAGTACAATAAACCTCTCGAAATTGTCTTCTTGGAAGGTTGCCCTCTTTGGACTTTTTTGGTCGATTTTCGACCCCAGGATTTTGTTTTGGAGGGCAGGTGTCATTTACAAGCCTGCAATGGGTGTGAATATTGAGTGACCATTAGCACTGACTTTAAAGCTGCTGCTGTGGGAAACGGCCACAAGGCGTCAGCATTGCTACATTCCCACATCTGGTTACTAGGGCAGCAGAGCGTTCTGGAAGTCCTGTTCCCAGGTTGTCAATTAGAATGGAATGTGCCAGGAAAAAACCCCAGAAGTGTATGTCACATTACTTCTTGTTCGCTCTTTTAATTTGTTTAAATCGGGGTAATGATTAGAATACTGTTGGTCCTATATGTACAGAATCTGGTTCATTTGTACGTTTTATATATATATATATATATATATTCTTGTACAGATCCTCTTCCCATGTAAATTATTGCAGAGTGTTCTGGTGACCTCCCTTGCTATATGGTCGGTCTGTTTGATATATATATTTAATACGTATTTGTACACATATGGTGACACTAATCTTAATTTATCCATTCCCCCCACCTTTCATTTTACATAAGCTTAGTTTGCTTTCTAAGTCTGTGAGTGTCTTTCTTTGTGGAAATATGTTCATTTGTGTCAGCTGTTAGATAACGCCTATAGGTGATGTCATACGGTATGCCTTTTGCTTTCCGACTTAACTCATGTTCTGTGATGATCTCTAGGCTCATCTCGGGTGCCTCAAAGAGCAGTGTTTCCTTGTTTTCCATGGCTAATAGTCCACTGTGTCCACGGACCAGCTCTTCTTATCCATTCATCTGTTGATGGACATTTGGGTTGCTTCGGTGTCTTGGCTACTGTGAAAACTCGTGGAGTGCAGCTCTTGCAGCCTGTCTTCTCAGGTGAGAGGCTCGGCTGTGGGTGTTCTGGATGGAAGGGTGGCTCAATTTTTAATTGAGAACGCAGCTCCTTTCTGTTCTCATTATTGGCTGTTACAACTAGACATGTCCTCCACAGACAGAGGGAACAGAGTTCTCTAAAACCCCTTCAGCATTTATTGTTTGTAGTCTTTTGGCTGACGGTAGTTAACTTGGGTGAGCTGAAAGCTTTTTGTAGGTTAGAGGAGTCTGATGATTCCTGATGTTGAGCTTTTCTCCATTTTCCTTTTTTTGATAAAGAGTGAGTAAAACTTACCTCTATCATACTATCTCTTTGACACATTTGCCTGCTTTGAATTTTTTTGGCCACGGCCGAGCTCAGGACATTTTTTTTTTTTTGAGGGCAGGTGTCTTTTAGAGGCCTGAGTCCTTATGAATGTTAAGTGACCCATAGCTATGCGTTTGAAGCCGCTCTTGCGGGAAACGGCCACAAGGCGGCAGCATTTCTCCATTTCCAACTCTGGGTTTTCCTGCAACAGAGGCTTCCTGGAAATTGTGTTAGTAGGCTGCAAATGAGAGTGCAGTGTGTCAGGGCAAACCCCCAAGAGCTTATATCTCCTTACTTCTTGTGTGTTTTTTAAAATTTAATTGTTATCTAGTATCACAGCCAATTGGATAAAAATGTGGTGTGTGTTCTAGGTGTACTGCATCTGGTTCATCATATGTATGTATCAATCTATTCATCTTTGGATCCTTTCCCGTGTAGGTTATTACAGAGTGTTGAGTCGACCTCTCCTGGTATTCCTTAGGTATTTTGTGATTATATATTTCATATGTATCAGTACATGTCTGTAAACCCCCATATCCAAATTCATACATTCCTTACACCTTTCCACTTGGTTAAGCATAGTTGGTTTTCTGCATCTATGCACGGCCTTCTCTTGGAAATGACTTCATGGGTATCAATGTTGAAGTAACAGCTATAAGTGATGTCATAGGATATTTCTATTTCGGTTTCTTTCGTACTTCCTTTTGGGTGGGTATCTCTAGATCCTTCTACGGTGGTGCCAGCGGCACTGTTGCATGCTCTTCCGTGGCTCATGTTCCATTGTGCACATGGGCCCCCTTCTTCTTGGTGCATTGTTCTGTTGATGGACATTTGGGTTTCTTCCAAGTCTTGGCGATGGTACATGTTGCTGCAGTGCAGGATGGCCAGCCTGTGTCTTTTTGATTTTGGTCTACTCGGGAGATAGGCCCATCAGTGGGCCTACCCGATTACAGGTTAGCTCAATTTTTACCTTTCAGTGCACCTCCACGGTGTTCTCACTACTAGCTGTTCCCAGGTTACGTCCCAGCGGCCGCTAGAGGGCACAGAGTTCTCTAAAACACCTTGAGCATTTATTCTTTGTAGACTCTGTGGCTGATGATCATTCTGACGACGGTGGGTGAACGTTTCTGTCGACTGGATTTGCATGGCTTTATTAATTCCTGATGTTGAGCATTTTTCCATGCCCTTTTATTTATCACAAGAGAAAGAAAGAAAGAGAAGACAAAATGTGCGCAAAATATGCCTCTTGAAATTGTCGTTTTGAAGTGTGCACGTCTTTTGAGTTTTTTTCCTCGATTGACGACCCAAGAATCGTTTTTGAGGGCAGGTGTCATTTATAGGCCTGCAATGATTTTGAATATCAAGTGACCATTAGCACTGGGTTTAAAGCTGCTGTTTTGAGAAACGGCCACAAGGCGGCAGCAGGTCTCCTTTACCAAACCTGGTTACTCGGGCAACAGAGCCTCCGTGGAAGTCGTATTCTCGGTTGTCAATTAGAATGGACTGTGCCAGGAAAAAGCCCCTTATGTTTGTGCCTCACGACTGACTTGTTCGTTTTTTAATTCAATGTTTATTGTTTCTCACAGCAAGTTTGATTACAATGTTTTGCTTGTTGTAGGTGTGAAAGATGTGGCTCTTTTACACATAAACACGTATCTAGTCTTCTTTGGATCCTTTTCCCATGTAGCTTATGACACAATGTTGAGTACTCTTCTCTTGGTATTCCGTAGGCCTTTGGTGATTTTGTATTTCACGTGTGTTTGTATCTCTCTCTTAAACCCAATTTCCTAATGTACACAATTCTCACACCTGTCCATGGGTGAACCATAAATCTGTTTATTGCATCTGTGATTGCCTTTCTCTGTGGAAATATCTTCAGTGATATCAATTTTCAGGGAACACCTATAAGTGATATCGTAGGCTATGTATCTTTCGCTCTGTGACTTACTGCAAGGTGCGTGATGAACTCTAGCCTCACCGATGGTGCTGTTGATGGCATTGTTTCCTTTTGTTCCTTGGCTAATATTCCATCTGCTCAGGTCCCTGTTCTTCTTTGTCCACTCATCTGTTGATGGACTTTCTGCTTGCTTCCATGTCCTGGCTATTGTAATACTCCTGCAATGCAGATTTGCCTGCCTGTGTCTTTCCACTTCTGTCTTCTTTCTTAGGTTATAGGCCCAGGAGTGGGCCTGCTGGATCATATCGTAACTCAGTGTTTACCTTGTAAAGGCACCTCCATTCTGTTCCCATTAGTGCCTCTTACCAGGTGAAGTCCTGTGGCGAGCATTGCCCTCTGAGGAAGGCGCCACTAAGACCCTCCTAAGCCTCAGGGCCCGACTGTACTCTCCTTGGTATGCATCCTGGACTTTATGGTATGAACATACAAAAGGAGATGGTCTTTGGCCAAATCGCTCCAGGGACCTGCTCAGTTACTGGGAGTCCCTGGTTGTTCCCTAAAGCTAGGAAAAGCAACCCTGGAGGGGAAATTGGTGCCTTTGAGGGAGAAGCCGAGCAGCCAACCAACCAGCTGATGCTGATAAGGTGTGACTAAGCCGAGAAGCCAACCAACCAGCTGATGCCGATAAGGCGTGACGAAGCAAATTCCCTGCTTTAGGGGTATATATACGGCTAGGCTTTGTTATTAAACTTGCCTTGCAAGCGTCAGTTGCTTGTGCCCTTCTGATCCCATACGTTGGTGCGTTCAGTTCCCTACCCCCTCTCGTCGGTTGTTGCTACACTTTGAGGACCCGCCGCGGCTGGCGGCAAAGTCCCACTTAACCTAGAGGGTATGCACTTCTCCACAACCCCTTCAGCATGAATTGTTGGTAGTCTTGTTGCTGATGGTTCTTCTGACTGGTGTGAGCCGATACCTCTGTGGTTGGATTTGCATGCGTCTCATAAAGCCTTGAAATTGAGCTTTCAGGGATGCCCTTTTTTTCTTCAAACTGTGTGTGTAGCTTACCTCATCACATTCTTTTCTTGAACTATGTGCCGCCTTTTGAAATATTTTGGCCACTACCTCCCTCAAGACATTTTGAGGGCAGGTTTCATTGACAGCCCTCCAGGACTTGTGCACACGAAGTGACCATTAGCACGGGTTTTCAAGCTGCCGTTGCAGGTAACGGCCACAGGGCTGCAGCATTTCTGCGTTTCCCACTCTGGTAACTAGTGAAACAGGCCTTCCTGCCAGTGGTGTTCCTTGGTTATCAATGACGGTGGGATGTGTCTGGAGAAACCCCCCAAAGCTGATGTCTCCTTACTTATATCTGTTTTTAAAATGGAATTTCTACTTTTCACTGGAGTACTCTTCCATTGTGTCCATGGACCACTGCTCCTTTCTGCATTCCTCTGTGGCTGGGCATTTTCATTGCTTCCAAGTGTTGGCTATGGTAAACATTGCTGGATTGCAGGATTGCCAGCCCGTGTCTTTTTGATTCTCATCCTCTCAGGTGATAGACCCAGCAGTGGCTATGCTTGATTGAACGGTCGCTCAATGTTGACCCTTTCCAGGCAACTCCACTGTGTTTTCCTTAGGGGCTCTTACCACGTCCCACTTAGAACCGAGGGTACGCATTTCTTCACCACCCCGTCAGCATTTCTTGTTTGCAGAAGTTTTGCTGCTGGCCATGCTGAGTCGTGTGACATGATAGGTTTTTTTAACGTGTAGTTTCGTGTCTAATAATTCCTAAGGTTCAGCATTTTCCCACGCCTTTTTTTATTCTGTTAAACAAAAACAGAAAAAAAAAACCCGTGAGTACAATAAACCTCTCGAAATTGTCTTCTTGGAAGGTTGCCCTCTTTGGACTTTTTTGGTCGATTTTCGACCCCAGGATTTTGTTTTGGAGGGCAGGTGTCATTTACAAGCCTGCAATGGGTGTGAATATTGAGTGACCATTAGCACTGACTTTAAAGCTGCTGCTGTGGGAAACGGCCACAAGGCGTCAGCATTGCTACATTCCCACATCTGGTTACTAGGGCAGCAGAGCGTTCTGGAAGTCCTGTTCCCAGGTTGTCAATTAGAATGGAATGTGCCAGGAAAAAACCCCAGAAGTGTATGTCACATTACTTCTTGTTCGCTCTTTTAATTTGTTTAAATCGGGGTAATGATTAGAATACTGTTGGTCCTATATGTACAGAATCTGGTTCATTTGTACGTTTTATATATATATATATATATATATTCTTGTACAGATCCTCTTCCCATGTAAATTATTGCAGAGTGTTCTGGTGACCTCCCTTGCTATATGGTCGGTCTGTTTGATATATATATTTAATACGTATTTGTACACATATGGTGACACTAATCTTAATTTATCCATTCCCCCCACCTTTCATTTTACATAAGCTTAGTTTGCTTTCTAAGTCTGTGAGTGTCTTTCTTTGTGGAAATATGTTCATTTGTGTCAGCTGTTAGATAACGCCTATAGGTGATGTCATACGGTATGCCTTTTGCTTTCCGACTTAACTCATGTTCTGTGATGATCTCTAGGCTCATCTCGGGTGCCTCAAAGAGCAGTGTTTCCTTGTTTTCCATGGCTAATAGTCCACTGTGTCCACGGACCAGCTCTTCTTATCCATTCATCTGTTGATGGACATTTGGGTTGCTTCGGTGTCTTGGCTACTGTGAAAACTCGTGGAGTGCAGCTCTTGCAGCCTGTCTTCTCAGGTGAGAGGCTCGGCTGTGGGTGTTCTGGATGGAAGGGTGGCTCAATTTTTAATTGAAAACGCAGCTCCTTTCTGTTCTCATTATTGGCTGTTACAACTAGACATGTCCTCCACAGACAGAGGGAACAGAGTTCTCTAAAACCCCTTCAGCATTTATTGTTTGTAGTCTTTTGGCTGACGGTAGTTAACTTGGGTGAGCTGAAAGCTTTTTGTAGGTTAGAGGAGTCTGATGATTCCTGATGTTGAGCTTTTCTCCATTTTCCTTTTTTTGATAAAGAGTGAGTAAAACTTACCTCTATCATACTATCTCTTTGACACATTTGCCTGCTTTGAATTTTTTTGGCCACGGCCGAGCTCAGGACATTTTTTTTTTTTTTGAGGGCAGGTGTCTTTTAGAGGCCTGAGTCCTTATGAATGTTAAGTGACCCATAGCTATGCGTTTGAAGCCGCTCTTGCGGGAAACGGCCACAAGGCGGCAGCATTTCTCCATTTCCAACTCTGGGTTTTCCTGCAACAGAGGCTTCCTGGAAATTGTGTTAGTAGGCTGCAAATGAGAGTGCAGTGTGTCAGGGCAAACCCCCAAGAGCTTATATCTCCTTACTTCTTGTGTGTTTTTTAAAATTTAATTGTTATCTAGTATCACAGCCAATTGGATAAAAATGTGGTGTGTGTTCTAGGTGTACTGCATCTGGTTCATCATATGTATGTATCAATCTATTCATCTTTGGATCCTTTCCCGTGTAGGTTATTACAGAGTGTTGAGTCGACCTCTCCTGGTATTCCTTAGGTATTTTGTGATTATATATTTCATATGTATCAGTACATGTCTGTAAACCCCCATATCCAAATTCATACATTCCTTACACCTTTCCACTTGGTTAAGCATAGTTGGTTTTCTGCATCTATGCACGGCCTTCTCTTGGAAATGACTTCATGGGTATCAATGTTGAAGTAACAGCTATAAGTGATGTCATAGGATATTTCTATTTCGGTTTCTTTCGTACTTCCTTTTGGGTGGGTATCTCTAGATCCTTCTACGGTGGTGCCAGCGGCACTGTTGCATGCTCTTCCGTGGCTCATGTTCCATTGTGCGCATGGGCCCCCTTCTTCTTGGTGCATTGTTCTGTTGATGGACATTTGGGTTTCTTCCAAGTCTTGGCGATGGTACATGTTGCTGCAGTGCAGGATGGCCAGCCTGTGTCTTTTTGATTTTGGTCTACTCGGGAGATAGGCCCATCAGTGGGCCTACCCGATTACAGGTTAGCTCAATTTTTACCTTTCAGTGCACCTCCACGGTGTTCTCACTACTAGCTGTTCCCAGGTTACGTCCCAGCGGCCGCTAGAGGGCACAGAGTTCTCTAAAACACCTTGAGCATTTATTCTTTGTAGACTCTGTGGCTGATGATCATTCTGACGACGGTGGGTGAACGTTTCTGTCGACTGGATTTGCATGGCTTTATTAATTCCTGATGTTGAGCATTTTTCCATGCCCTTTTATTTATCACAAGAGAAAGAAAGAAAGAGAAGACAAAATGTGCGCAAAATATGCCTCTTGAAATTGTCGTTTTGAAGTGTGCACGTCTTTTGAGTTTTTTTCCTCGATTGACGACCCAAGAATCGTTTTTGAGGGCAGGTGTCATTTATAGGCCTGCAATGATTTTGAATATCAAGTGACCATTAGCACTGGGTTTAAAGCTGCTGTTTTGAGAAACGGCCACAAGGCGGCAGCAGGTCTCCTTTACCAAACCTGGTTACTCGGGCAACAGAGCCTCCGTGGAAGTCGTATTCTCGGTTGTCAATTAGAATGGACTGTGCCAGGAAAAAGCCCCTTATGTTTGTGCCTCACGACTGACTTGTTCGTTTTTTAATTCAATGTTTATTGTTTCTCACAGCAAGTTTGATTACAATGTTTTGCTTGTTGTAGGTGTGAAAGATGTGGCTCTTTTACACATAAACACGTATCTAGTCTTCTTTGGATCCTTTTCCCATGTAGCTTATGACACAATGTTGAGTACTCTTCTCTTGGTATTCCGTAGGCCTTTGGTGATTTTGTATTTCACGTGTGTTTGTATCTCTCTCTTAAACCCAATTTCCTAATGTACACAATTCTCACACCTGTCCATGGGTGAACCATAAATCTGTTTATTGCATCTGTGATTGCCTTTCTCTGTGGAAATATCTTCAGTGATATCAATTTTCAGGGAACACCTATAAGTGATATCGTAGGCTATGTATCTTTCGCTCTGTGACTTACTGCAAGGTGCGTGATGAACTCTAGCCTCACCGATGGTGCTGTTGATGGCATTGTTTCCTTTTGTTCCTTGGCTAATATTCCATCTGCTCAGGTCCCTGTTCTTCTTTGTCCACTCATCTGTTGATGGACTTTCTGCTTGCTTCCATGTCCTGGCTATTGTAATACTCCTGCAATGCAGATTTGCCTGCCTGTGTCTTTCCACTTCTGTCTTCTTTCTTAGGTTATAGGCCCAGGAGTGGGCCTGCTGGATCATATCGTAACTCAGTGTTTACCTTGTAAAGGCACCTCCATTCTGTTCCCATTAGTGCCTCTTACCAGGTGAAGTCCTGTGGCGAGCATTGCCCTCTGAGGAAGGCGCCACTAAGACCCTCCTAAGCCTCAGGGCCCGACTGTACTCTCCTTGGTATGCATCCTGGACTTTATGGTATGAACATACAAAAGGAGATGGTCTTTGGCCAAATCGCTCCAGGGACCTGCTCAGTTACTGGGAGTCCCTGGTTGTTCCCTAAAGCTAGGAAAAGCAACCCTGGAGGGGAAATTGGTGCCTTTGAGGGAGAAGCCGAGCAGCCAACCAACCAGCTGATGCTGATAAGGTGTGACTAAGCCGAGAAGCCAACCAACCAGCTGATGCCGATAAGGCGTGACGAAGCAAATTCCCTGCTTTAGGGGTATATATACGGCTAGGCTTTGTTATTAAACTTGCCTTGCAAGCGTCAGTTGCTTGTGCCCTTCTGATCCCATACGTTGGTGCGTTCAGTTCCCTACCCCCTCTCGTCGGTTGTTGTTACACTTTGAGGACCCGCCGCGGCTGGCGGCAAAGTCCCACTTAACCTAGAGGGTATGCACTTCTCCACAACCCCTTCAGCATGAATTGTTGGTAGTCTTGTTGCTGATGGTTCTTCTGACTGGTGTGAGCCGATACCTCTGTGGTTGGATTTGCATGCGTCTCATAAAGCCTTGAAATTGAGCTTTCAGGGATGCCCTTTTTTTCTTCAAACTGTGTGTGTAGCTTACCTCATCACATTCTTTTCTTGAACTATGTGCCGCCTTTTGAAATATTTTGGCCACTACCTCCCTCAAGACATTTTGAGGGCAGGTTTCATTGACAGCCCTCCAGGACTTGTGCACACGAAGTGACCATTAGCACGGGTTTTCAAGCTGCCGTTGCAGGTAACGGCCACAGGGCTGCAGCATTTCTGCGTTTCCCACTCTGGTAACTAGTGAAACAGGCCTTCCTGCCAGTGGTGTTCCTTGGTTATCAATGACGGTGGGATGTGTCTGGAGAAACCCCCCAAAGCTGATGTCTCCTTACTTATATCTGTTTTTAAAATGGAATTTCTACTTTTCACTGGAGTACTCTTCCATTGTGTCCATGGACCACTGCTCCTTTCTGCATTCCTCTGTGGCTGGGCATTTTCATTGCTTCCAAGTGTTGGCTATGGTAAACATTGCTGGATTGCAGGATTGCCAGCCCGTGTCTTTTTGATTCTCATCCTCTCAGGTGATAGACCCAGCAGTGGCTATGCTTGATTGAACGGTCGCTCAATGTTGACCCTTTCCAGGCAACTCCACTGTGTTTTCCTTAGGGGCTCTTACCACGTCCCACTTAGAACCGAGGGTACGCATTTCTTCACCACCCCGTCAGCATTTCTTGTTTGCAGAAGTTTTGCTGCTGGCCATGCTGAGTCGTGTGACATGATAGGTTTTTTTAACGTGTAGTTTCGTGTCTAATAATTCCTAAGGTTCAGCATTTTCCCACGCCTTTTTTTATTCTGTTAAACAAAAACAGAAAAAAAAAACCCGTGAGTACAATAAACCTCTCGAAATTGTCTTCTTGGAAGGTTGCCCTCTTTGGACTTTTTTGGTCGATTTTCGACCCCAGGATTTTGTTTTGGAGGGCAGGTGTCATTTACAAGCCTGCAATGGGTGTGAATATTGAGTGACCATTAGCACTGACTTTAAAGCTGCTGCTGTGGGAAACGGCCACAAGGCGTCAGCATTGCTACATTCCCACATCTGGTTACTAGGGCAGCAGAGCGTTCTGGAAGTCCTGTTCCCAGGTTGTCAATTAGAATGGAATGTGCCAGGAAAAAACCCCAGAAGTGTATGTCACATTACTTCTTGTTCGCTCTTTTAATTTGTTTAAATCGGGGTAATGATTAGAATACTGTTGGTCCTATATGTACAGAATCTGGTTCATTTGTACGTTTTATATATATATATATATATATTCTTGTACAGATCCTCTTCCCATGTAAATTATTGCAGAGTGTTCTGGTGACCTCCCTTGCTATATGGTCGGTCTGTTTGATATATATATTTAATACGTATTTGTACACATATGGTGACACTAATCTTAATTTATCCATTCCCCCCACCTTTCATTTTACATAAGCTTAGTTTGCTTTCTAAGTCTGTGAGTGTCTTTCTTTGTGGAAATATGTTCATTTGTGTCAGCTGTTAGATAACGCCTATAGGTGATGTCATACGGTATGCCTTTTGCTTTCCGACTTAACTCATGTTCTGTGATGATCTCTAGGCTCATCTCGGGTGCCTCAAAGAGCAGTGTTTCCTTGTTTTCCATGGCTAATAGTCCACTGTGTCCACGGACCAGCTCTTCTTATCCATTCATCTGTTGATGGACATTTGGGTTGCTTCGGTGTCTTGGCTACTGTGAAAACTCGTGGAGTGCAGCTCTTGCAGCCTGTCTTCTCAGGTGAGAGGCTCGGCTGTGGGTGTTCTGGATGGAAGGGTGGCTCAATTTTTAATTGAAAACGCAGCTCCTTTCTGTTCTCATTATTGGCTGTTACAACTAGACATGTCCTCCACAGACAGAGGGAACAGAGTTCTCTAAAACCCCTTCAGCATTTATTGTTTGTAGTCTTTTGGCTGACGGTAGTTAACTTGGGTGAGCTGAAAGCTTTTTGTAGGTTAGAGGAGTCTGATGATTCCTGATGTTGAGCTTTTCTCCATTTTCCTTTTTTTGATAAAGAGTGAGTAAAACTTACCTCTATCATACTATCTCTTTGACACATTTGCCTGCTTTGAATTTTTTTGGCCACGGCCGAGCTCAGGACATTTTTTTTTTTTTTTGAGGGCAGGTGTCTTTTAGAGGCCTGAGTCCTTATGAATGTTAAGTGACCCATAGCTATGCGTTTGAAGCCGCTCTTGCGGGAAACGGCCACAAGGCGGCAGCATTTCTCCATTTCCAACTCTGGGTTTTCCTGCAACAGAGGCTTCCTGGAAATTGTGTTAGTAGGCTGCAAATGAGAGTGCAGTGTGTCAGGGCAAACCCCCAAGAGCTTATATCTCCTTACTTCTTGTGTGTTTTTTAAAATTTAATTGTTATCTAGTATCACAGCCAATTGGATAAAAATGTGGTGTGTGTTCTAGGTGTACTGCATCTGGTTCATCATATGTATGTATCAATCTATTCATCTTTGGATCCTTTCCCGTGTAGGTTATTACAGAGTGTTGAGTCGACCTCTCCTGGTATTCCTTAGGTATTTTGTGATTATATATTTCATATGTATCAGTACATGTCTGTAAACCCCCATATCCAAATTCATACATTCCTTACACCTTTCCACTTGGTTAAGCATAGTTGGTTTTCTGCATCTATGCACGGCCTTCTCTTGGAAATGACTTCATGGGTATCAATGTTGAAGTAACAGCTATAAGTGATGTCATAGGATATTTCTATTTCGGTTTCTTTCGTACTTCCTTTTGGGTGGGTATCTCTAGATCCTTCTACGGTGGTGCCAGCGGCACTGTTGCATGCTCTTCCGTGGCTCATGTTCCATTGTGCGCATGGGCCCCCTTCTTCTTGGTGCATTGTTCTGTTGATGGACATTTGGGTTTCTTCCAAGTCTTGGCGATGGTACATGTTGCTGCAGTGCAGGATGGCCAGCCTGTGTCTTTTTGATTTTGGTCTACTCGGGAGATAGGCCCATCAGTGGGCCTACCCGATTACAGGTTAGCTCAATTTTTACCTTTCAGTGCACCTCCACGGTGTTCTCACTACTAGCTGTTCCCAGGTTACGTCCCAGCGGCCGCTAGAGGGCACAGAGTTCTCTAAAACACCTTGAGCATTTATTCTTTGTAGACTCTGTGGCTGATGATCATTCTGACGACGGTGGGTGAACGTTTCTGTCGACTGGATTTGCATGGCTTTATTAATTCCTGATGTTGAGCATTTTTCCATGCCCTTTTATTTATCACAAGAGAAAGAAAGAAAGAGAAGACAAAATGTGCGCAAAATATGCCTCTTGAAATTGTCGTTTTGAAGTGTGCACGTCTTTTGAGTTTTTTTCCTCGATTGACGACCCAAGAATCGTTTTTGAGGGCAGGTGTCATTTATAGGCCTGCAATGATTTTGAATATCAAGTGACCATTAGCACTGGGTTTAAAGCTGCTGTTTTGAGAAACGGCCACAAGGCGGCAGCAGGTCTCCTTTACCAAACCTGGTTACTCGGGCAACAGAGCCTCCGTGGAAGTCGTATTCTCGGTTGTCAATTAGAATGGACTGTGCCAGGAAAAAGCCCCTTATGTTTGTGCCTCACGACTGACTTGTTCGTTTTTTAATTCAATGTTTATTGTTTCTCACAGCAAGTTTGATTACAATGTTTTGCTTGTTGTAGGTGTGAAAGATGTGGCTCTTTTACACATAAACACGTATCTAGTCTTCTTTGGATCCTTTTCCCATGTAGCTTATGACACAATGTTGAGTACTCTTCTCTTGGTATTCCGTAGGCCTTTGGTGATTTTGTATTTCACGTGTGTTTGTATCTCTCTCTTAAACCCAATTTCCTAATGTACACAATTCTCACACCTGTCCATGGGTGAACCATAAATCTGTTTATTGCATCTGTGATTGCCTTTCTCTGTGGAAATATCTTCAGTGATATCAATTTTCAGGGAACACCTATAAGTGATATCGTAGGCTATGTATCTTTCGCTCTGTGACTTACTGCAAGG
This sequence comes from Kogia breviceps, assembly GCF_026419965.1. Lineage (NCBI taxonomy): Eukaryota > Metazoa > Chordata > Mammalia > Artiodactyla > Physeteridae > Kogia > Kogia breviceps. The sequence goes on from NW_026711748.1 coordinate 31,319, forward strand.
TGCGTGATGAACTCTAGCCTCACCGATGGTGCTGTTGATGGCATTGTTTCCTTTTGTTCCTTGGCTAATATTCCATCTGCTCAGGTCCCTGTTCTTCTTTGTCCACTCATCTGTTGATGGACTTTCTGCTTGCTTCCATGTCCTGGCTATTGTAATACTCCTGCAATGCAGATTTGCCTGCCTGTGTCTTTCCACTTCTGTCTTCTTTCTTAGGTTATAGGCCCAGGAGTGGGCCTGCTGGATCATATCGTAACTCAGTGTTTACCTTGTAAAGGCACCTCCATTCTGTTCCCATTAGTGCCTCTTACCAGGTGAAGTCCTGTGGCGAGCATTGCCCTCTGAGGAAGGCGCCACTAAGACCCTCCTAAGCCTCAGGGCCCGACTGTACTCTCCTTGGTATGCATCCTGGACTTTATGGTATGAACATACAAAAGGAGATGGTCTTTGGCCAAATCGCTCCAGGGACCTGCTCAGTTACTGGGAGTCCCTGGTTGTTCCCTAAAGCTAGGAAAAGCAACCCTGGAGGGGAAATTGGTGCCTTTGAGGGAGAAGCCGAGCAGCCAACCAACCAGCTGATGCTGATAAGGTGTGACTAAGCCGAGAAGCCAACCAACCAGCTGATGCCGATAAGGCGTGACGAAGCAAATTCCCTGCTTTAGGGGTATATATACGGCTAGGCTTTGTTATTAAACTTGCCTTGCAAGCGTCAGTTGCTTGTGCCCTTCTGATCCCATACGTTGGTGCGTTCAGTTCCCTACCCCCTCTCGTCGGTTGTTGCTACACTTTGAGGACCCGCCGCGGCTGGCGGCAAAGTCCCACTTAACCTAGAGGGTATGCACTTCTCCACAACCCCTTCAGCATGAATTGTTGGTAGTCTTGTTGCTGATGGTTCTTCTGACTGGTGTGAGCCGATACCTCTGTGGTTGGATTTGCATGCGTCTCATAAAGCCTTGAAATTGAGCTTTCAGGGATGCCCTTTTTTTCTTCAAACTGTGTGTGTAGCTTACCTCATCACATTCTTTTCTTGAACTATGTGCCGCCTTTTGAAATATTTTGGCCACTACCTCCCTCAAGACATTTTGAGGGCAGGTTTCATTGACAGCCCTCCAGGACTTGTGCACACGAAGTGACCATTAGCACGGGTTTTCAAGCTGCCGTTGCAGGTAACGGCCACAGGGCTGCAGCATTTCTGCGTTTCCCACTCTGGTAACTAGTGAAACAGGCCTTCCTGCCAGTGGTGTTCCTTGGTTATCAATGACGGTGGGATGTGTCTGGAGAAACCCCCCAAAGCTGATGTCTCCTTACTTATATCTGTTTTTAAAATGGAATTTCTACTTTTCACTGGAGTACTCTTCCATTGTGTCCATGGACCACTGCTCCTTTCTGCATTCCTCTGTGGCTGGGCATTTTCATTGCTTCCAAGTGTTGGCTATGGTAAACATTGCTGGATTGCAGGATTGCCAGCCCGTGTCTTTTTGATTCTCATCCTCTCAGGTGATAGACCCAGCAGTGGCTATGCTTGATTGAACGGTCGCTCAATGTTGACCCTTTCCAGGCAACTCCACTGTGTTTTCCTTAGGGGCTCTTACCACGTCCCACTTAGAACCGAGGGTACGCATTTCTTCACCACCCCGTCAGCATTTCTTGTTTGCAGAAGTTTTGCTGCTGGCCATGCTGAGTCGTGTGACATGATAGGTTTTTTTAACGTGTAGTTTCGTGTCTAATAATTCCTAAGGTTCAGCATTTTCCCACGCCTTTTTTTATTCTGTTAAACAAAAACAGAAAAAAAAAAACCCGTGAGTACAATAAACCTCTCGAAATTGTCTTCTTGGAAGGTTGCCCTCTTTGGACTTTTTTGGTCGATTTTCGACCCCAGGATTTTGTTTTGGAGGGCAGGTGTCATTTACAAGCCTGCAATGGGTGTGAATATTGAGTGACCATTAGCACTGACTTTAAAGCTGCTGCTGTGGGAAACGGCCACAAGGCGTCAGCATTGCTACATTCCCACATCTGGTTACTAGGGCAGCAGAGCGTTCTGGAAGTCCTGTTCCCAGGTTGTCAATTAGAATGGAATGTGCCAGGAAAAAACCCCAGAAGTGTATGTCACATTACTTCTTGTTCGCTCTTTTAATTTGTTTAAATCGGGGTAATGATTAGAATACTGTTGGTCCTATATGTACAGAATCTGGTTCATTTGTACGTTTTATATATATATATATATATTCTTGTACAGATCCTCTTCCCATGTAAATTATTGCAGAGTGTTCTGGTGACCTCCCTTGCTATATGGTCGGTCTGTTTGATATATATATTTAATACGTATTTGTACACATATGGTGACACTAATCTTAATTTATCCATTCCCCCCACCTTTCATTTTACATAAGCTTAGTTTGCTTTCTAAGTCTGTGAGTGTCTTTCTTTGTGGAAATATGTTCATTTGTGTCAGCTGTTAGATAACGCCTATAGGTGATGTCATACGGTATGCCTTTTGCTTTCCGACTTAACTCATGTTCTGTGATGATCTCTAGGCTCATCTCGGGTGCCTCAAAGAGCAGTGTTTCCTTGTTTTCCATGGCTAATAGTCCACTGTGTCCACGGACCAGCTCTTCTTATCCATTCATCTGTTGATGGACATTTGGGTTGCTTCGGTGTCTTGGCTACTGTGAAAACTCGTGGAGTGCAGCTCTTGCAGCCTGTCTTCTCAGGTGAGAGGCTCGGCTGTGGGTGTTCTGGATGGAAGGGTGGCTCAATTTTTAATTGAAAACGCAGCTCCTTTCTGTTCTCATTATTGGCTGTTACAACTAGACATGTCCTCCACAGACAGAGGGAACAGAGTTCTCTAAAACCCCTTCAGCATTTATTGTTTGTAGTCTTTTGGCTGACGGTAGTTAACTTGGGTGAGCTGAAAGCTTTTTGTAGGTTAGAGGAGTCTGATGATTCCTGATGTTGAGCTTTTCTCCATTTTCCTTTTTTTGATAAAGAGTGAGTAAAACTTACCTCTATCATACTATCTCTTTGACACATTTGCCTGCTTTGAATTTTTTTGGCCACGGCCGAGCTCAGGACATTTTTTTTTTTTTTGAGGGCAGGTGTCTTTTAGAGGCCTGAGTCCTTATGAATGTTAAGTGACCCATAGCTATGCGTTTGAAGCCGCTCTTGCGGGAAACGGCCACAAGGCGGCAGCATTTCTCCATTTCCAACTCTGGGTTTTCCTGCAACAGAGGCTTCCTGGAAATTGTGTTAGTAGGCTGCAAATGAGAGTGCAGTGTGTCAGGGCAAACCCCCAAGAGCTTATATCTCCTTACTTCTTGTGTGTTTTTTAAAATTTAATTGTTATCTAGTATCACAGCCAATTGGATAAAAATGTGGTGTGTGTTCTAGGTGTACTGCATCTGGTTCATCATATGTATGTATCAATCTATTCATCTTTGGATCCTTTCCCGTGTAGGTTATTACAGAGTGTTGAGTCGACCTCTCCTGGTATTCCTTAGGTATTTTGTGATTATATATTTCATATGTATCAGTACATGTCTGTAAACCCCCATATCCAAATTCATACATTCCTTACACCTTTCCACTTGGTTAAGCATAGTTGGTTTTCTGCATCTATGCACGGCCTTCTCTTGGAAATGACTTCATGGGTATCAATGTTGAAGTAACAGCTATAAGTGATGTCATAGGATATTTCTATTTCGGTTTCTTTCGTACTTCCTTTTGGGTGGGTATCTCTAGATCCTTCTACGGTGGTGCCAGCGGCACTGTTGCATGCTCTTCCGTGGCTCATGTTCCATTGTGCACATGGGCCCCCTTCTTCTTGGTGCATTGTTCTGTTGATGGACATTTGGGTTTCTTCCAAGTCTTGGCGATGGTACATGTTGCTGCAGTGCAGGATGGCCAGCCTGTGTCTTTTTGATTTTGGTCTACTCGGGAGATAGGCCCATCAGTGGGCCTACCCGATTACAGGTTAGCTCAATTTTTACCTTTCAGTGCACCTCCACGGTGTTCTCACTACTAGCTGTTCCCAGGTTACGTCCCAGCGGCCGCTAGAGGGCACAGAGTTCTCTAAAACACCTTGAGCATTTATTCTTTGTAGACTCTGTGGCTGATGATCATTCTGACGACGGTGGGTGAACGTTTCTGTCGACTGGATTTGCATGGCTTTATTAATTCCTGATGTTGAGCATTTTTCCATGCCCTTTTATTTATCACAAGAGAAAGAAAGAAAGAGAAGACAAAATGTGCGCAAAATATGCCTCTTGAAATTGTCGTTTTGAAGTGTGCACGTCTTTTGAGTTTTTTTCCTCGATTGACGACCCAAGAATCGTTTTTGAGGGCAGGTGTCATTTATAGGCCTGCAATGATTTTGAATATCAAGTGACCATTAGCACTGGGTTTAAAGCTGCTGTTTTGAGAAACGGCCACAAGGCGGCAGCAGGTCTCCTTTACCAAACCTGGTTACTCGGGCAACAGAGCCTCCGTGGAAGTCGTATTCTCGGTTGTCAATTAGAATGGACTGTGCCAGGAAAAAGCCCCTTATGTTTGTGCCTCACGACTGACTTGTTCGTTTTTTAATTCAATGTTTATTGTTTCTCACAGCAAGTTTGATTACAATGTTTTGCTTGTTGTAGGTGTGAAAGATGTGGCTCTTTTACACATAAACACGTATCTAGTCTTCTTTGGATCCTTTTCCCATGTAGCTTATGACACAATGTTGAGTACTCTTCTCTTGGTATTCCGTAGGCCTTTGGTGATTTTGTATTTCACGTGTGTTTGTATCTCTCTCTTAAACCCAATTTCCTAATGTACACAATTCTCACACCTGTCCATGGGTGAACCATAAATCTGTTTATTGCATCTGTGATTGCCTTTCTCTGTGGAAATATCTTCAGTGATATCAATTTTCAGGGAACACCTATAAGTGATATCGTAGGCTATGTATCTTTCGCTCTGTGACTTACTGCAAGGTGCGTGATGAACTCTAGCCTCACCGATGGTGCTGTTGATGGCATTGTTTCCTTTTGTTCCTTGGCTAATATTCCATCTGCTCAGGTCCCTGTTCTTCTTTGTCCACTCATCTGTTGATGGACTTTCTGCTTGCTTCCATGTCCTGGCTATTGTAATACTCCTGCAATGCAGATTTGCCTGCCTGTGTCTTTCCACTTCTGTCTTCTTTCTTAGGTTATAGGCCCAGGAGTGGGCCTGCTGGATCATATCGTAACTCAGTGTTTACCTTGTAAAGGCACCTCCATTCTGTTCCCATTAGTGCCTCTTACCAGGTGAAGTCCTGTGGCGAGCATTGCCCTCTGAGGAAGGCGCCACTAAGACCCTCCTAAGCCTCAGGGCCCGACTGTACTCTCCTTGGTATGCATCCTGGACTTTATGGTATGAACATACAAAAGGAGATGGTCTTTGGCCAAATCGCTCCAGGGACCTGCTCAGTTACTGGGAGTCCCTGGTTGTTCCCTAAAGCTAGGAAAAGCAACCCTGGAGGGGAAATTGGTGCCTTTGAGGGAGAAGCCGAGCAGCCAACCAACCAGCTGATGCTGATAAGGTGTGACTAAGCCGAGAAGCCAACCAACCAGCTGATGCCGATAAGGCGTGACGAAGCAAATTCCCTGCTTTAGGGGTATATATACGGCTAGGCTTTGTTATTAAACTTGCCTTGCAAGCGTCAGTTGCTTGTGCCCTTCTGATCCCATACGTTGGTGCGTTCAGTTCCCTACCCCCTCTCGTCGGTTGTTGCTACACTTTGAGGACCCGCCGCGGCTGGCGGCAAAGTCCCACTTAACCTAGAGGGTATGCACTTCTCCACAACCCCTTCAGCATGAATTGTTGGTAGTCTTGTTGCTGATGGTTCTTCTGACTGGTGTGAGCCGATACCTCTGTGGTTGGATTTGCATGCGTCTCATAAAGCCTTGAAATTGAGCTTTCAGGGATGCCCTTTTTTTCTTCAAACTGTGTGTGTAGCTTACCTCATCACATTCTTTTCTTGAACTATGTGCCGCCTTTTGAAATATTTTGGCCACTACCTCCCTCAAGACATTTTGAGGGCAGGTTTCATTGACAGCCCTCCAGGACTTGTGCACACGAAGTGACCATTAGCACGGGTTTTCAAGCTGCCGTTGCAGGTAACGGCCACAGGGCTGCAGCATTTCTGCGTTTCCCACTCTGGTAACTAGTGAAACAGGCCTTCCTGCCAGTGGTGTTCCTTGGTTATCAATGACGGTGGGATGTGTCTGGAGAAACCCCCCAAAGCTGATGTCTCCTTACTTATATCTGTTTTTAAAATGGAATTTCTACTTTTCACTGGAGTACTCTTCCATTGTGTCCATGGACCACTGCTCCTTTCTGCATTCCTCTGTGGCTGGGCATTTTCATTGCTTCCAAGTGTTGGCTATGGTAAACATTGCTGGATTGCAGGATTGCCAGCCCGTGTCTTTTTGATTCTCATCCTCTCAGGTGATAGACCCAGCAGTGGCTATGCTTGATTGAACGGTCGCTCAATGTTGACCCTTTCCAGGCAACTCCACTGTGTTTTCCTTAGGGGCTCTTACCACGTCCCACTTAGAACCGAGGGTACGCATTTCTTCACCACCCCGTCAGCATTTCTTGTTTGCAGAAGTTTTGCTGCTGGCCATGCTGAGTCGTGTGACATGATAGGTTTTTTTAACGTGTAGTTTCGTGTCTAATAATTCCTAAGGTTCAGCATTTTCCCACGCCTTTTTTTATTCTGTTAAACAAAAACAGAAAAAAAAAACCCGTGAGTACAATAAACCTCTCGAAATTGTCTTCTTGGAAGGTTGCCCTCTTTGGACTTTTTTGGTCGATTTTCGACCCCAGGATTTTGTTTTGGAGGGCAGGTGTCATTTACAAGCCTGCAATGGGTGTGAATATTGAGTGACCATTAGCACTGACTTTAAAGCTGCTGCTGTGGGAAACGGCCACAAGGCGTCAGCATTGCTACATTCCCACATCTGGTTACTAGGGCAGCAGAGCGTTCTGGAAGTCCTGTTCCCAGGTTGTCAATTAGAATGGAATGTGCCAGGAAAAAACCCCAGAAGTGTATGTCACATTACTTCTTGTTCGCTCTTTTAATTTGTTTAAATCGGGGTAATGATTAGAATACTGTTGGTCCTATATGTACAGAATCTGGTTCATTTGTACGTTTTATATATATATATATATATATATTCTTGTACAGATCCTCTTCCCATGTAAATTATTGCAGAGTGTTCTGGTGACCTCCCTTGCTATATGGTCGGTCTGTTTGATATATATATTTAATACGTATTTGTACACATATGGTGACACTAATCTTAATTTATCCATTCCCCCCACCTTTCATTTTACATAAGCTTAGTTTGCTTTCTAAGTCTGTGAGTGTCTTTCTTTGTGGAAATATGTTCATTTGTGTCAGCTGTTAGATAACGCCTATAGGTGATGTCATACGGTATGCCTTTTGCTTTCCGACTTAACTCATGTTCTGTGATGATCTCTAGGCTCATCTCGGGTGCCTCAAAGAGCAGTGTTTCCTTGTTTTCCATGGCTAATAGTCCACTGTGTCCACGGACCAGCTCTTCTTATCCATTCATCTGTTGATGGACATTTGGGTTGCTTCGGTGTCTTGGCTACTGTGAAAACTCGTGGAGTGCAGCTCTTGCAGCCTGTCTTCTCAGGTGAGAGGCTCGGCTGTGGGTGTTCTGGATGGAAGGGTGGCTCAATTTTTAATTGAAAACGCAGCTCCTTTCTGTTCTCATTATTGGCTGTTACAACTAGACATGTCCTCCACAGACAGAGGGAACAGAGTTCTCTAAAACCCCTTCAGCATTTATTGTTTGTAGTCTTTTGGCTGACGGTAGTTAACTTGGGTGAGCTGAAAGCTTTTTGTAGGTTAGAGGAGTCTGATGATTCCTGATGTTGAGCTTTTCTCCATTTTCCTTTTTTTGATAAAGAGTGAGTAAAACTTACCTCTATCATACTATCTCTTTGACACATTTGCCTGCTTTGAATTTTTTTGGCCACGGCCGAGCTCAGGACATTTTTTTTTTTTTGAGGGCAGGTGTCTTTTAGAGGCCTGAGTCCTTATGAATGTTAAGTGACCCATAGCTATGCGTTTGAAGCCGCTCTTGCGGGAAACGGCCACAAGGCGGCAGCATTTCTCCATTTCCAACTCTGGGTTTTCCTGCAACAGAGGCTTCCTGGAAATTGTGTTAGTAGGCTGCAAATGAGAGTGCAGTGTGTCAGGGCAAACCCCCAAGAGCTTATATCTCCTTACTTCTTGTGTGTTTTTTAAAATTTAATTGTTATCTAGTATCACAGCCAATTGGATAAAAATGTGGTGTGTGTTCTAGGTGTACTGCATCTGGTTCATCATATGTATGTATCAATCTATTCATCTTTGGATCCTTTCCCGTGTAGGTTATTACAGAGTGTTGAGTCGACCTCTCCTGGTATTCCTTAGGTATTTTGTGATTATATATTTCATATGTATCAGTACATGTCTGTAAACCCCCATATCCAAATTCATACATTCCTTACACCTTTCCACTTGGTTAAGCATAGTTGGTTTTCTGCATCTATGCACGGCCTTCTCTTGGAAATGACTTCATGGGTATCAATGTTGAAGTAACAGCTATAAGTGATGTCATAGGATATTTCTATTTCGGTTTCTTTCGTACTTCCTTTTGGGTGGGTATCTCTAGATCCTTCTACGGTGGTGCCAGCGGCACTGTTGCATGCTCTTCCGTGGCTCATGTTCCATTGTGCACATGGGCCCCCTTCTTCTTGGTGCATTGTTCTGTTGATGGACATTTGGGTTTCTTCCAAGTCTTGGCGATGGTACATGTTGCTGCAGTGCAGGATGGCCAGCCTGTGTCTTTTTGATTTTGGTCTACTCGGGAGATAGGCCCATCAGTGGGCCTACCCGATTACAGGTTAGCTCAATTTTTACCTTTCAGTGCACCTCCACGGTGTTCTCACTACTAGCTGTTCCCAGGTTACGTCCCAGCGGCCGCTAGAGGGCACAGAGTTCTCTAAAACACCTTGAGCATTTATTCTTTGTAGACTCTGTGGCTGATGATCATTCTGACGACGGTGGGTGAACGTTTCTGTCGACTGGATTTGCATGGCTTTATTAATTCCTGATGTTGAGCATTTTTCCATGCCCTTTTATTTATCACAAGAGAAAGAAAGAAAGAGAAGACAAAATGTGCGCAAAATATGCCTCTTGAAATTGTCGTTTTGAAGTGTGCACGTCTTTTGAGTTTTTTTCCTCGATTGACGACCCAAGAATCGTTTTTGAGGGCAGGTGTCATTTATAGGCCTGCAATGATTTTGAATATCAAGTGACCATTAGCACTGGGTTTAAAGCTGCTGTTTTGAGAAACGGCCACAAGGCGGCAGCAGGTCTCCTTTACCAAACCTGGTTACTCGGGCAACAGAGCCTCCGTGGAAGTCGTATTCTCGGTTGTCAATTAGAATGGACTGTGCCAAGAAAAAGCCCCTTATGTTTGTGCCTCACGACTGACTTGTTCGTTTTTTAATTCAATGTTTATTGTTTCTCACAGCAAGTTTGATTACAATGTTTTGCTTGTTGTAGGTGTGAAAGATGTGGCTCTTTTACACATAAACACGTATCTAGTCTTCTTTGGATCCTTTTCCCATGTAGCTTATGACACAATGTTGAGTACTCTTCTCTTGGTATTCCGTAGGCCTTTGGTGATTTTGTATTTCACGTGTGTTTGTATCTCTCTCTTAAACCCAATTTCCTAATGTACACAATTCTCACACCTGTCCATGGGTGAACCATAAATCTGTTTATTGCATCTGTGATTGCCTTTCTCTGTGGAAATATCTTCAGTGATATCAATTTTCAGGGAACACCTATAAGTGATATCGTAGGCTATGTATCTTTCGCTCTGTGACTTACTGCAAGGTGCGTGATGAACTCTAGCCTCACCGATGGTGCTGTTGATGGCATTGTTTCCTTTTGTTCCTTGGCTAATATTCCATCTGCTCAGGTCCCTGTTCTTCTTTGTCCACTCATCTGTTGATGGACTTTCTGCTTGCTTCCATGTCCTGGCTATTGTAATACTCCTGCAATGCAGATTTGCCTGCCTGTGTCTTTCCACTTCTGTCTTCTTTCTTAGGTTATAGGCCCAGGAGTGGGCCTGCTGGATCATATCGTAACTCAGTGTTTACCTTGTAAAGGCACCTCCATTCTGTTCCCATTAGTGCCTCTTACCAGGTGAAGTCCTGTGGCGAGCATTGCCCTCTGAGGAAGGCGCCACTAAGACCCTCCTAAGCCTCAGGGCCCGACTGTACTCTCCTTGGTATGCATCCTGGACTTTATGGTATGAACATACAAAAGGAGATGGTCTTTGGCCAAATCGCTCCAGGGACCTGCTCAGTTACTGGGAGTCCCTGGTTGTTCCCTAAAGCTAGGAAAAGCAACCCTGGAGGGGAAATTGGTGCCTTTGAGGGAGAAGCCGAGCAGCCAACCAACCAGCTGATGCTGATAAGGTGTGACTAAGCCGAGAAGCCAACCAACCAGCTGATGCCGATAAGGCGTGACGAAGCAAATTCCCTGCTTTAGGGGTATATATACGGCTAGGCTTTGTTATTAAACTTGCCTTGCAAGCGTCAGTTGCTTGTGCCCTTCTGATCCCATACGTTGGTGCGTTCAGTTCCCTACCCCCTCTCGTCGGTTGTTGCTACACTTTGAGGACCCGCCGCGGCTGGCGGCAAAGTCCCACTTAACCTAGAGGGTATGCACTTCTCCACAACCCCTTCAGCATGAATTGTTGGTAGTCTTGTTGCTGATGGTTCTTCTGACTGGTGTGAGCCGATACCTCTGTGGTTGGATTTGCATGCGTCTCATAAAGCCTTGAAATTGAGCTTTCAGGGATGCCCTTTTTTTCTTCAAACTGTGTGTGTAGCTTACCTCATCACATTCTTTTCTTGAACTATGTGCCGCCTTTTGAAATATTTTGGCCACTACCTCCCTCAAGACATTTTGAGGGCAGGTTTCATTGACAGCCCTCCAGGACTTGTGCACACGAAGTGACCATTAGCACGGGTTTTCAAGCTGCCGTTGCAGGTAACGGCCACAGGGCTGCAGCATTTCTGCGTTTCCCACTCTGGTAACTAGTGAAACAGGCCTTCCTGCCAGTGGTGTTCCTTGGTTATCAATGACGGTGGGATGTGTCTGGAGAAACCCCCCAAAGCTGATGTCTCCTTACTTATATCTGTTTTTAAAATGGAATTTCTACTTTTCACTGGAGTACTCTTCCATTGTGTCCATGGACCACTGCTCCTTTCTGCATTCCTCTGTGGCTGGGCATTTTCATTGCTTCCAAGTGTTGGCTATGGTAAACATTGCTGGATTGCAGGATTGCCAGCCCGTGTCTTTTTGATTCTCATCCTCTCAGGTGATAGACCCAGCAGTGGCTATGCTTGATTGAACGGTCGCTCAATGTTGACCCTTTCCAGGCAACTCCACTGTGTTTTCCTTAGGGGCTCTTACCACGTCCCACTTAGAACCGAGGGTACGCATTTCTTCACCACCCCGTCAGCATTTCTTGTTTGCAGAAGTTTTGCTGCTGGCCATGCTGAGTCGTGTGACATGATAGGTTTTTTTAACGTGTAGTTTCGTGTCTAATAATTCCTAAGGTTCAGCATTTTCCCACGCCTTTTTTTATTCTGTTAAACAAAAACAGAAAAAAAAAACCCGTGAGTACAATAAACCTCTCGAAATTGTCTTCTTGGAAGGTTGCCCTCTTTGGACTTTTTTGGTCGATTTTCGACCCCAGGATTTTGTTTTGGAGGGCAGGTGTCATTTACAAGCCTGCAATGGGTGTGAATATTGAGTGACCATTAGCACTGACTTTAAAGCTGCTGCTGTGGGAAACGGCCACAAGGCGTCAGCATTGCTACATTCCCACATCTGGTTACTAGGGCAGCAGAGCGTTCTGGAAGTCCTGTTCCCAGGTTGTCAATTAGAATGGAATGTGCCAGGAAAAAACCCCAGAAGTGTATGTCACATTACTTCTTGTTCGCTCTTTTAATTTGTTTAAATCGGGGTAATGATTAGAATACTGTTGGTCCTATATGTACAGAATCTGGTTCATTTGTACGTTTTATATATATATATATATATATATTCTTGTACAGATCCTCTTCCCATGTAAATTATTGCAGAGTGTTCTGGTGACCTCCCTTGCTATATGGTCGGTCTGTTTGATATATATATTTAATACGTATTTGTACACATATGGTGACACTAATCTTAATTTATCCATTCCCCCCACCTTTCATTTTACATAAGCTTAGTTTGCTTTCTAAGTCTGTGAGTGTCTTTCTTTGTGGAAATATGTTCATTTGTGTCAGCTGTTAGATAACGCCTATAGGTGATGTCATACGGTATGCCTTTTGCTTTCCGACTTAACTCATGTTCTGTGATGATCTCTAGGCTCATCTCGGGTGCCTCAAAGAGCAGTGTTTCCTTGTTTTCCATGGCTAATAGTCCACTGTGTCCACGGACCAGCTCTTCTTATCCATTCATCTGTTGATGGACATTTGGGTTGCTTCGGTGTCTTGGCTACTGTGAAAACTCGTGGAGTGCAGCTCTTGCAGCCTGTCTTCTCAGGTGAGAGGCTCGGCTGTGGGTGTTCTGGATGGAAGGGTGGCTCAATTTTTAATTGAAAACGCAGCTCCTTTCTGTTCTCATTATTGGCTGTTACAACTAGACATGTCCTCCACAGACAGAGGGAACAGAGTTCTCTAAAACCCCTTCAGCATTTATTGTTTGTAGTCTTTTGGCTGACGGTAGTTAACTTGGGTGAGCTGAAAGCTTTTTGTAGGTTAGAGGAGTCTGATGATTCCTGATGTTGAGCTTTTCTCCATTTTCCTTTTTTTGATAAAGAGTGAGTAAAACTTACCTCTATCATACTATCTCTTTGACACATTTGCCTGCTTTGAATTTTTTTGGCCACGGCCGAGCTCAGGACATTTTTTTTTTTTTGAGGGCAGGTGTCTTTTAGAGGCCTGAGTCCTTATGAATGTTAAGTGACCCATAGCTATGCGTTTGAAGCCGCTCTTGCGGGAAACGGCCACAAGGCGGCAGCATTTCTCCATTTCCAACTCTGGGTTTTCCTGCAACAGAGGCTTCCTGGAAATTGTGTTAGTAGGCTGCAAATGAGAGTGCAGTGTGTCAGGGCAAACCCCCAAGAGCTTATATCTCCTTACTTCTTGTGTGTTTTTTAAAATTTAATTGTTATCTAGTATCACAGCCAATTGGATAAAAATGTGGTGTGTGTTCTAGGTGTACTGCATCTGGTTCATCATATGTATGTATCAATCTATTCATCTTTGGATCCTTTCCCGTGTAGGTTATTACAGAGTGTTGAGTCGACCTCTCCTGGTATTCCTTAGGTATTTTGTGATTATATATTTCATATGTATCAGTACATGTCTGTAAACCCCCATATCCAAATTCATACATTCCTTACACCTTTCCACTTGGTTAAGCATAGTTGGTTTTCTGCATCTATGCACGGCCTTCTCTTGGAAATGACTTCATGGGTATCAATGTTGAAGTAACAGCTATAAGTGATGTCATAGGATATTTCTATTTCGGTTTCTTTCGTACTTCCTTTTGGGTGGGTATCTCTAGATCCTTCTACGGTGGTGCCAGCGGCACTGTTGCATGCTCTTCCGTGGCTCATGTTCCATTGTGCACATGGGCCCCCTTCTTCTTGGTGCATTGTTCTGTTGATGGACATTTGGGTTTCTTCCAAGTCTTGGCGATGGTACATGTTGCTGCAGTGCAGGATGGCCAGCCTGTGTCTTTTTGATTTTGGTCTACTCGGGAGATAGGCCCATCAGTGGGCCTACCCGATTACAGGTTAGCTCAATTTTTACCTTTCAGTGCACCTCCACGGTGTTCTCACTACTAGCTGTTCCCAGGTTACGTCCCAGCGGCCGCTAGAGGGCACAGAGTTCTCTAAAACACCTTGAGCATTTATTCTTTGTAGACTCTGTGGCTGATGATCATTCTGACGACGGTGGGTGAACGTTTCTGTCGACTGGATTTGCATGGCTTTATTAATTCCTGATGTTGAGCATTTTTCCATGCCCTTTTATTTATCACAAGAGAAAGAAAGAAAGAGAAGACAAAATGTGCGCAAAATATGCCTCTTGAAATTGTCGTTTTGAAGTGTGCACGTCTTTTGAGTTTTTTTCCTCGATTGACGACCCAAGAATCGTTTTTGAGGGCAGGTGTCATTTATAGGCCTGCAATGATTTTGAATATCAAGTGACCATTAGCACTGGGTTTAAAGCTGCTGTTTTGAGAAACGGCCACAAGGCGGCAGCAGGTCTCCTTTACCAAACCTGGTTACTCGGGCAACAGAGCCTCCGTGGAAGTCGTATTCTCGGTTGTCAATTAGAATGGACTGTGCCAGGAAAAAGCCCCTTATGTTTGTGCCTCACGACTGACTTGTTCGTTTTTTAATTCAATGTTTATTGTTTCTCACAGCAAGTTTGATTACAATGTTTTGCTTGTTGTAGGTGTGAAAGATGTGGCTCTTTTACACATAAACACGTATCTAGTCTTCTTTGGATCCTTTTCCCATGTAGCTTATGACACAATGTTGAGTACTCTTCTCTTGGTATTCCGTAGGCCTTTGGTGATTTTGTATTTCACGTGTGTTTGTATCTCTCTCTTAAACCCAATTTCCTAATGTACACAATTCTCACACCTGTCCATGGGTGAACCATAAATCTGTTTATTGCATCTGTGATTGCCTTTCTCTGTGGAAATATCTTCAGTGATATCAATTTTCAGGGAACACCTATAAGTGATATCGTAGGCTATGTATCTTTCGCTCTGTGACTTACTGCAAGGTGCGTGATGAACTCTAGCCTCACCGATGGTGCTGTTGATGGCATTGTTTCCTTTTGTTCCTTGGCTAATATTCCATCTGCTCAGGTCCCTGTTCTTCTTTGTCCACTCATCTGTTGATGGACTTTCTGCTTGCTTCCATGTCCTGGCTATTGTAATACTCCTGCAATGCAGATTTGCCTGCCTGTGTCTTTCCACTTCTGTCTTCTTTCTTAGGTTATAGGCCCAGGAGTGGGCCTGCTGGATCATATCGTAACTCAGTGTTTACCTTGTAAAGGCACCTCCATTCTGTTCCCATTAGTGCCTCTTACCAGGTGAAGTC
>NW_026711749.1:0-46279 GCF_026419965.1 Kogia breviceps
TACGGTTACGATGGGCACTATTACCGTGATTGCAGTGACCATGGAGATTATAACCATGGGACTCTCACACCGGGCACTATCAGCATGAGCACTGTCACCATGGGCACTTTCTCCCTGAGTACTGTCTCCATGGACACGATCACCATGAGCACTGTCACCGTGGCCACTGTCACCATGGTTAGTGTTACCATTCGCACTATCACCATGAGCACGGTCACCGTGTGCCCTATAACAGTGAATGTGGTCACCATGGACAGTATAAACATGGACACTGTCACAATGGGCACTGTCACCTTGAGAACTGTCACTATGGGCACTGTCGCCATGAGCACTGTAACCATGAGCACGATCACCATGGGCACTATTTCCGTGGTTGCGGTTACCATGGACAATCTAAGCATGGGAATGTCACAATGGGAACTATCCCCAGGAGCACTGTGACCATGAGCACTGTGACCATGGTCATTGTCACCATGAGCACTGTCACATTGGGCAGTGTCACAATCGGCCCTATCACCATGGGCTCTGTCACCATGAGCACTGTCACCATGGGCACTGTCACCATGGGCACTGTCAGCATTGGAAGTGTCACCATGGGCTCTGTCAGCATGACCACTGTCACCATGATCACAGTCACCATGCGCACTATTACTGTGATTGCGGTCACCATGGAGACTATAACTATGGGCAGTGTCACAAGAGGCAGTATCACCGTGAGCACTGTCACAATGGACACTGTCACCATGGGCACTGTCACCATGGGAACTGTCACCGTGAAAAGTGTCACAAAGGGTCATATCACTATGGGTAATGTCACCACAGTATATTTCACAAAGAGCACTTTCACTGTGAGCATTGCGACCATGAGCACTATCACCATGAACACTGTCACCATGAGTAATGTCACCATGAGTACTATCACCATGAGCACTGTTTCCAGGGGCACTCTCACTATGGGCACTGTCGCCATGAGCACTGTCACTATGAGCACTGTCACCATGGACACTGTCACCATGGGCACTGTCACCATGGGAACTGTCACCGTTAAAAGTGTCACAAAGGATAATATCACTATGGGTAATGTCACCACAGTATATTTCACAAAGAGCACTTTCACTGTGAGCATTGTGACCATGAGCACTTTCACCATGAACACACTCCCCATGAGCACTGATTCCATGGGCACTGTCACCACGAGCACTGTCACCATGGGCATTGTCACCACGGGCACTATTACCATGATTGCGGTCAACATGGTGAATATAACCATGGACACTGTCACAACGGGCACTCTCACCATGAGCACTGTCACCGTGGGCACTGTCACCATGAGCACTCTAACCATGAGCACTATCAAAAGGGGAACTATCACTGTGATAATTGTCACCATGGGCACTGTCACCGTAGGCAATATAACCATGGGTACTGTCACCATGAGCACTGTCACCTTGGGAACCGTCACCATTGGTACTATTACCATGAGCACTATCACCATGAGCACGGTCTCCATGGGCATTTTCACCGAGATTGCGGTCACCATGGTGACTATAACCATCGGCACTCTCACAAAGGGCTTTATCACGAGGACTCTCACCATTAGCACTGACACCATGAGCACTGTTACCATGGGCACTGTCACCATGAGCCCTCTCACCAAGGGAACTGTCACCGTGAACTCTGTCCCAATGGGTACTATTACCATGCGTACTGTCAGCATGGTATATTTCACTAAGAGCATTATCACTGTGAGCATTGTGACCATGAGCACGGGCACCTTGAACACTGTGAGAAAGTACACTGGCTCCATGAACACTCTCACCATGAGCACTGTCACCATGGGCTCTGTCACCATCAGAACTGTCACCATGGGCACTGTCAGCATTGCCGCTGTCACCATGAGCACTGTCACCATGGGCCCATTTACCATGGGCACTATCAACTTGAGCATGGTCACCATGAGCACTTTCGCCATGGGCACTGTGACCATGAGCACTATCACCATGAGAACTGTCACCAAAGGCATTGTCATCATTGGAACTCTCACCATGGGCACTGTCACCATGAGCACTGTCACCATGGACACTGTCACCATGGGCACTGTCACCATGGGAACTGTCACCGTGAAAAGGGTCACAAAGGGTACTATCACTATGGGTACTGTCACCACAGTATATTTCACTAAGAGCACTTGCACTGTGAGCATTGTGACCATGAGCACTGTCACCATGAATACGGTCACTATGGGCACTATCACCATGAACACTGTTGCCAGGGGCACTCTCACTATGGGCACGGTCGCTAAGAGCACTTTCACCATTGCCACTGTTACCATGAGCACTGTCACCATGAGCACGGTCACCATGGGCACTATTTCTGTGATTGCGGTTACCATGGAGACTGTAGGCATGGGAATGTCACAATGGGCACCATCACAAAGGGCACTGTGACCATGAGCATTGTAACCATAGTCACTGTCACCAAGAGCACTGTCACATTGGGCAGTGTAACAATGGACCCTGTCACCATGGGCTCTGTCACCATGAGCAATGTCACCATGGGCAATGTTACCATGAGCACTACCACCATTAGAACTGTCACCATGGGCACTGTCCGCCTTGGAACTATCACCATGGGCTCTGTCACCATGAGCACTGTCACCATGATCACGGTCACCATGGCCACTCTAACTGTGATTGCGGTCAACATGGAGACTATAACCATGTGCAGTGTCACAAGAGGCAGTATCACCATGAGCACTGTCACCATGGACACTTTCACCATGGGCATTGTCACCATGGGCATTCTCAACATGGGTACTATCACCATGAGCAGTTTCACCATGGGCACTATCACCATGAGCACTGTTGCCATGGGCACTGTCGCCATGGGCACTCTCACTATGGGCACTGTCGCCATGAGCACTGTCACCATGGGCACTATTTCCGTGATTCCACTTACCATGGAGACTATAAGCATGGGAATGTCACAATGGGCACTATCACCATGAGCACTGTGAGCCTGGTCACTGTCACCATGAGCACTGTGACATTGGGCAGTGTCACAATGGAAACTGTCACCATGGGCACTGTCACCATGAGCACTATCAGCATGAGCAATGTCACCATGGCCACTTAACCATGAGCACTGTCACCATTGGCACTGTCACCATGAACACAGTCACCATGAACACTATTACCATGTGCATTGTCACCATGACCACAGTCACCATGAGCACTATTACCATGAGCATTGTCACCATGGGAATTGTCAACAGAGCACTGTCACCATGAGCACGGTCACCATGGGCATTATTACCGTGGTAGCGGTTACCATGGAGACTATAACCATGGGACTGTCACAATGGGCACTATCACCATGGGTACGGTTACGATGGGCACTATTACCGTGATTGCAGTGACCATGGAGATTATAACCATGGGACTCTCACATCGGGCACTATCAGCATGAGCACTCTCACCATGAGCACTGTTGCCATGGGCACTCTCAGTATGGGCACTGTCGCCATGAGCACTGTCACCATGGGCACTATTTCTGTGATTGCGGTTACCTTGGAGACTATAAGCATGGGAATATCACAATGGGCACTATTACAATGAGCACTGTGACCATGTGCA
This sequence comes from Kogia breviceps, assembly GCF_026419965.1. Lineage (NCBI taxonomy): Eukaryota > Metazoa > Chordata > Mammalia > Artiodactyla > Physeteridae > Kogia > Kogia breviceps. Next base: position 3,636 of record NW_026711749.1, read on the forward strand.
TTGTGACCATAGTCATTGTCACCAAGAGCACTGTCACATTGGGCAGTGTAACAATGGACCCTTTCACCATGGATTCTGTCACCATGAGCAATGTCACCATGGGCACTGTCAGCATTGGAACTGTCACTATGGGCTCTGTCACCATGAGCACTGTCACCATGAGCAGTGTCACAATGAGCACGATCACCATGGGCACTATTTCCGTGGTTACGGTTACCATGGAGAATATAAGCATGGGAATGTCACAATGGGAACTATCACCAGGAGCACTGTGACCATGACCACTGTGACCATGGTCATTGTCACCATGAGCACTGTCGCCATGGGCACTGTCACCATGAGCACTATCACCATGGGCACTGTCACTATGAACAATATCAACATGAGAATTGTCACCATGGGCACTGTCAGCATTGCCACTATCACCATGGGCTCTGTCACCATGAGCACTGTCACCATGATCACGGTCACCATGGGCACTATTACTGTGATTGCGGTCACCATGGAGACTATAACTATGGGCAGTGTCACAATGGGCAGTATCACCATGAGCACTATCACAATGAGCACTGTCACCATGAGCACTGTCACCATGGACACTGTCACCATAGGCACTGTCACCATGGGAAGTGTCACCGTGAAATGTGTCACAAAGGGTAATACCACTATGGGTACTGTCACCACAGTATATTTCACAAAGAGCACTTTCACTGTGAGCATTGTGACCATGAGCACTATCACCATGAACACTGTCACCATGAGTACTGTCACCATGGGCACTATCACCATGAGCACTGTTGCCAGGGGCACTCTCACTATGTGCACTGTCGCCATGAGCACTGTCACTATGAGCACTGTCACCATGGGCACTGTTACCTTGAGCACTGTCTCCATGAGCACGGTCACCATGGGCACTATTTCCGTGATTGCGGTTACCATGGAGACTATAAGCATGGGAATGTCACAATGGGCACGATCACCATGAGCACTGTGACCATGTACACTGTCACCATGAGCACTGTCACATTGGGGAGTGTCACAGTGGGAACTATCACCATGGGCACTGTCAGCAAGAGCACTGTCACCATGAGCACTCTCAACATGAGCATTGTCACCATGGGCACATAACCATGAGCACTGTCACCAGTTGCACTGTCACCATGACCACAGTCACCATGAGCACTATTACCATGAGCATTGTCACCATGGGAATTGTCACCATGAGCACTGTCACCATGAGCACCTTCACCATGAGCAATGTTACTGTGGTAGCGGTCACCATGGAGCCTATAACCATGGGACTGTCACAATGGGCACTATCACCATGGGTATGGTTTAGGATGGGCACTATTACCATGATTGCCGTGACCATGGAGATTATAAGCAGGGGACTCTCACATCGGGCACTATCAGCATGAGCACAGTCACCATGGGCACTGTCACACTGAGCACTGTTACCATGGACACGATCACCATGAGCACTGTCACTGTGGACACTGTCACGATGGTAATTGTCACCATTAACACTATCACCATGAGCACGGTCACCGTGTGCACTCTAACAGTGATGGCGGTCACCATGGACAATATAAACATGGGCACTGTCACAATGGGCACTGTCGCCATGAGCACTGTCACTATGGGCACTGTCGCCATGAGCACTGTCACCATGAGCACTGTCACCATGAGCATGATCACCATGGACACTATTTCCGTGGTTACAGTTACCATGGAGAATATAAGCATGGGAATGTCACAATGGGAACTATCACTAGGAGCACTGTGACCATGACCAATGTGACCATGTCACATTGGGCAGTGTCACAATCGGGCCTGTCGCCATGGGCTCTGTCACCATGAGCACTGTCACCATGGGCACTGTCACCATGAGAACTATCACCATGGGCATTGTCACTATGAACAATATCACCATGAGAAATGTCACCATGGGCACTGTCACCATGTGCCCAGTCCCCATGGGAACTATCACTTTGATTGTGGTCACCATGGAGACTATAACCCTAGGCAGTGTCACAATGTGCAGAATCACCGTCAGCACTATCACAATGAGCACTGTCACCATGAGAAATCTTTCCATGAGCACGGTCACCATGAGCACTGTCACCATGAGCACTGTCACCATGGACACTGTCACCATGGGCACTGTCACCATGGGAACTGTCACCGTGAAAAGTTTCACAAAGGGTAATATCACTATGGGTAATGTCACCACAGTATATTTCACAAAGAGCACTTTCACTGTGAGCATTGTGACCATGAGCACTATCACCAAGAACACTGTCACCATGAGAACTGTCACCATGAGTACTATCACCATGAGAACTGTTTCCAAGGGCACTCTCACTATGGGCACTGTCGCCATGAGCACTGTCACTATGAGCACTGTCACCATGGGCACTGTTCCCATGAGCACTGTCACCATGAGCATGGTCACCATGGGCACTATTTCCATGATTGCGGTTACCTTGGATACTATAAGGATGGGAATGTCACAATGGGCACTATCACCATGAGAACTGTGAGCCTGGTCACTGTCACCATGAGCACTGTGACATTGGGCAGTGTCACAATGGAAAGTGTCACCATGGGCACTGGCACCATGAGCACTATCAGCATGAGCATTGTCACCATGGGCACTTAAGCATGAGCACTGTCACCATTGGCACTGTCACAATGACCACAGTCACCATGAACACTATTACCATGTGCATTGTCACCATGACCACAGTCACCATGAGCACTATTACCATGAGCATTGTCACCATGGGAATTGTCAACAGAGCACTGTCACCATGAGCACGGTCACCATGGGCATTATTACCGTGGTAGCGGTTACCATGGAGACTATAACCATGGGACTGTCACAATGGGCACTATCACCATGGGTACGGATACGATGGGCACTATTACCGTGATTGCAGTGACCATAGAGATTATAACCATGGGACTCTCACATCGGGCACTATCAGCATGAGCACTGTCACCATGGGCACTTTCACCCTGAGTACTGTCTCCATGGACACGATCACCATGAGCACTGTCACCGTGGCCACTGTCACCATGGTTAATGTCACCATTCGCACTATCACCATGAGCACGGTCACCGTGTGCACTATAACAGTGAATGTGGTCACCATGGACAGTATAAACATGGACACTGTCACAATGGGCACTGTCACCTTGAGAACTGTCACTATGGGCACTGTCGCCATGAGCACTGTAACCATGAGCACGATCACCATGGGCACTATTTCCGTGGTTGCGGTTACCATGGAGAATCTAAGCATGGGAATGTCACAATGGGAACTATCCCCAGGAGCACTGTGACCATGAGCACTGTGACCATGGTCATTGTCACCATGAGCACTGTCACATTGGGCAGTGTCACAATCGGCCCTATCACCATGGGCTCTGTCACCATGAGCACTGTCACCATGGGCACTCTCACCATGAGCACTACCACCATAGGCACTGTCACTATGAGCAATATCACCATGAGAACTGTCTCCATGGGCACTGTCAGCATTGCCACTGTCACCATGAGCACTGTCACCATGTGCCCAGTCACCATGTGCAGTATCACCATGAGCACTATCACAATGAGCACTGTCACCATGAGCACTGTCACCATGAGCATGATCACCATGGGCACTATTTCCGTGGTTCCGGTTACCATGGAGAATATAAGCATGGAATGTCACACTGGGAAATATCACCAGGAGCACAGTGACCATGGTCCTTGTCCCCATGAACACTGTCACATTGGGCAGTGTCACAATCGGCCCTATCACCATGGGCTCTGTCACCATGAGCACTGTCACCATGGGCACTCTCACCATGAGCACTACCACCATAGGTACTGTCACTATGAGCAATATCACCATGAGAACTGTCTCCATGGGCACTGTCAGCATGTGCCCAGTCACCATGGGCAGTATCACCATGAGCACTTTCACAATGGGCACTGTCACCATGAGCACTGTTTTCATGGGCACTGTCACCGTGAGCATTGTCACCATGATAACGGTGAAAATGGGCACTATTTCCGTGATTGCCGTCACCATGGAGATTATATCCATGCGAACTGTCACAGTGGACACTGTCACCATGGGCATTGTCACCATGGGCATTCTCACCATTGGTACTGTCACCATGAGCAGTTTCACCCTGGGCACTATCACCATGAGCACTGTTGCCATGGGCACTCTCACTATGGGCACTGTCGCCATGAGCACTGTCACCATGGGCACTATTTCCGTGATTCCACTTACCATGGAGACTATAAGTATGGGAATGTCACAATGGGAACTATTACAATGAGCACTGTGACCATGAGCATTGTGACCATAGTCACTGTCACCAAGAGCAATGTCACATTAGGCAGTGTAACAATGGACCCTGTCACCATGGGCTCTGTCACCATGAGCAATGTCACCATGGGCACTGTTACCATGAGCACTCTCACCATTAGAACTGTCACCATGAGCACTGTCACCATGATCACGTGCACCATGGGCAATATTACTGTGATTGCGGTCACCATGGAGACTATAACCATGGGCAGTGTCACAATCGGCAGTATCACCATGAGCACTATCACAATGAGCACTGTCACCATGAGCACTGTCACCATGGACACTGTCACCATGGGCACTGTCACCATGGGAACTGACACCGTGAAAAGAGTCACAAAGGGTACTATCACTATGGGTAATGTCACCACAGTATATTTCACTAAGAGCACTTTCACTGTCAGCATTGTGACCATGAGCACTATCACCATGAACAGTTTCACCATGAGTACTGTCACCATGGGCACTATCACCATGAGCACTGTTGCCAGGGGAACTCTCACTATGGGAACTGTCGCCATGAGCACTGTCACTGTGAGTACTGTCACCATGGGCACTGTTACCATGAGCACTCTCACCATTAGAACTGTCACCATGAGCACTGTCACCATGATCACGTGCACCATGGGCAATATTACTGTGATTGCGGTCACCATGGAGACTATAACCATGGGCAGTGTCACAATGGGCAGTATCACCATGAGCACTATCACAATGAGCACTGTCACCATGAGCACTGTCACCATGGACACTGTCACCATGGGCACTGTCACCATGGGAACTGACACCGTGAAAAGAGTCACAAAGGGTACTATCACTATGGGTAATGTCACCACAGTATATTTCACTAAGAGCACTTTCACTGTCAGCATTGTGACCATGAGCACTATCACCATGAACAGTTTCACCATGAGTACTGTCACCATGGGCACTATCACCATGAGCACTGTTGCCAGGGGAACTCTCACTATGGGAACTGTCGCCATGAGCACTGTCACTGTGAGTACTGTCACCATGGGCACTGTTACCATGAGAACTGTCACCATGGGCACGGTCACCATGGGCACTATTTCCGTGACTGTGGTTATCATGGAGAGTATATACATGGGAATGTCACAATGGGCACTATCCCCATGAGCACTGTGACCATGAGCAGTGTGACCATGGACACTGTTACCATGAGCACTGTCACATTGGGCAGTGTCACAGTGTGAACTGTCACCATGGGCACTGTCACCAAGAGCACTGTCACCATGAGCACTGTCAGCATGAGCAATGTCACCATGGGCACTTAACCAGGAGCACTGTCACCATTGGCACTGTCACCATGACCACAGTCACCATGAGCACTATTACCATGAGCATTGTCACCATGGGCACTGTCACCATGGGAACTGTCACCGTGAAAAGTGTCACAAAGGATAATATCACTATGGGTACTGTCACCACAGTATATTTCACAAAGAGCACTTTCACTGTGAGCATTGTGACCATGAGCACTATCACCATGAACACACTCCCCATGAGCACTGTTTCCATGGGCACTGTCACCACGAGCACTGTCACCATGGGCATTGTCACCACGGGCACTATTACCATGATTGCGGTCAACATGGTGAATATAACCATGGACACTGTCACAACGGGCACTCTCACCATGAGCACTGTCACCGTGGGCACTGTCACCATGAGCACTCTAACCATGAGCACTATCAAAAGGGGAACTATCACTGTGATAATTGTCACCATGGGCACTGTCACCGTAGGCAATATAACCATGGGTACTGTCACCATGAGCACTGTCACCTTGGGAACCGTCACCATTGGTACTATTACCATGAGCACTATCACCATGAGCACGGTCTCCATGGGCATTTTCACCGAGATTGCGGTCACCATGGTGACTATAACCATCGGCACTCTCACAAAGGGCTTTATCACGAGAACTATCACCATTAGCACTGTCACCATGAGCACTGTTACCATGGGCACTGTCACCATGAGCCCTCTCACCAAGGGAACTGTCACCATGAACTCTGTCCCAATGGGTACTATTACCATGCGTACTGTCAGCATGGTATATTTCACTAAGAGCATTATCACTGTGAGCATTGTGACCATGAGCACGGGCACCTTGAACACTGTTAGAAAGTACACTGGATCCATGAACACTCTCACCATGAGCACTGTCACCATGCGCTCTGTCACCATCAGAACTGTCACCAAGGGCACTGTCAGCATTGTCGCTGTCACCATGAGCACTGTCACCATGGGCCCATTTACCATGGGCACTATCAACTTGAGCATGGTCACCATGAGCACTTTCGCCATGGGCACTGTGACCATGAGCACTATCACCATGAGAACTGTCACCAAAGGCATTGTCATCATTGGAACTCTCACCATGGGCACTGTCACCATGAGCACTGTCACCATGGACACTGTCACCATGGGCACTGTCACCATGGGAACTGTCACCGTGAAAAGGGTCACAAAGGGTACTATCACTATGGGTACTGTCACCACAGTATATTTCACTAAGAGCACTTGCACTGTGAGCATTGTGACCATGAGCACTATCACCATGAATACTGTCACTATGGGCACTATCACCATGAACACTGTTGACAGGGGCACTCTCACTATGGGCACGGTCGCCAAGAGCACTTTCACCATTGCCACTGTTACCATGAGCACTGTCACCATGAGCACGGTCACCATGGGCATTATTTCTGTGATTGCGGTTACCATGGAGACTATAGGCATGGGAATGTCACAATGGGCACCATCACAAAGGGCACTGTGACCATGAGCATTGTAACCATAGTCACTGTCACCAAGAGCACTGTCACATTGGGCAGTGTAACAATGGACCCTGTCACCATGGGCTCTGTCACCATGAGCAATGTCACCATGGGCAATGTTACCATGAGCACTACCACCATTAGAACTGTCACCATGGGCACTGTCAGCCTTGGAACTATCACCATGGGCTCTGTCACCATGAGCACTGTCACCATGATCACAGTCACCATGGCCACTCTAACTGTGATTGCGGTCACCATGGAGACTATAACCATGTGCAGTGTCACAAGAGGCAGTATCACCATGAGCACTGTCACCATGGACACTTTCACCATGGGCATTGTCACCATGGGCATTCTCAACATGGGTACTATCACCATGAGCAGTTTCACCATGGGCACTATCACCATGAGCACTGATGCCATGGGCACTGTCGCCATGGGCACTCTCACTATGGGTACTGTCGCCATGAGCACTGTCACCATGGGCACTATTTCCGTGATTCCACTTACCATGGAGACTATAAGCATGGGAATGTCACAATGGGCACTATCACCATGAGCACTGTGAGCCTGGTCACTGTCACCATGAGCACTGTGACATTGGGCAGTGTCACAATGGAAACTGTCACCATGGGCACTGGCACCATGAGCACTATCAGCATGAGCAATGTCACCATGGTCACTTAACCATGAGCACTGTCACCATTGGCACTGTCACCATGACCACAGTCACCATGAACACTATTACCATGTGCATTGTCACCATGACCACAGTCACCATGAGCACTATTACCATGAGCATTGTCATCATGGGAATTGTCAACAGAGCACTGTCACCATGAGCACGGTCACCATGGGCATTATTACCGTGGTAGCGGTTACCATGGAGACTATAACCATGGGACTGTCACAATGGGCACTATCACCATGGGTACGGTTACGATGGGCACTATTACCGTGATTTCAGGGACCATGGAGATTATAAGCCTGGGACTATCACATCGGGCACTATCAGCATGAGCATTGTCACCATGGGCACTGTCAACCTGAGCACTGTCACCATGGACACGATCACCATGAGCACTGTCACCGTGGCCACTGTCACCATGGTTAGTGTCACCATTCGCACTATCACCATGAGCACGGTCACCGTGTGCACTACAACAGTGAATGTGGTCACCATGGACAGTATAAACATGGACACTGTCACAATGGGCACTGTCACCTTGAGAACTGTCACTATGGGCACTGTCGCCATGAGCACTGTAACCATGAGCACGATCACCATGGGCACTATTTCCGTGGTTGCGGTTACCATGGAGAATCTAAGCATGGGAATGTCACAATGGGAACTATCCCCAGGAGCACTGTGACCATGAGCACTGTGACCATGGTCATTGTCACCATGAGCACTGTCACATTGGGCAGTGTCACAATGGGAACTGTCACCATGGGCACTGTCACCATGAGCACTATCAGCATGAGCAATGTCACCATGGGTACTGAACGATGAGCACTGTCACCATTGGCACTGTCACCATGACCACAGTCACCCTGAACACTATTACCATGAGGATTGTCACCATGGGAATTGTCACCATGAGCACTGTTACCATGAGCACGGTCACCATGGGCACTATTACCGTGGTAGCGGTCACCATGGAGACTATAACCATGGGACTGTCACAATGGGCACTATCACCCTGGGGACGGTTACGATGGGCCCTATTACCGTGATGGCAGTGACCGTGTAGATTATAAGCATGGGACTCTCACATCGGGCACTATCAGCATGAGCACTGTCACCATGGGCACTGGCACCATGGACACTATCACCATGGACACTATCACCATGAGCACTGTCACCGTGGACACTGTCACCATGGTTATTGTCACCATTAGCACTATCACCATGAGCACGGTCACCGTGTGCACTATAATAGTGATAGAGGTCACCATGGACAATATAAACATGGACACTGTCACAATGGGCACTGTCACCATGAGTACTGTCACTTTGGGCACTGTTGCCATGAGCACTGTCAGCAGAGGCACTGTCACCATGAGCACGATCACCTTGGGCACTCTATCCGTGGTTACGGTTACCATGGAGAATATAAGCATGGGAATGTCACAATGGGAACTATCACCAGGAGCACTGTGACCATGACCACTGTGACCATGGTCATTGTCACCATGAGCACTGTCACATTGGGCAGTGTCACAATCGGGCCTGTCGCCATGGGCTCTGTCACCATGAGCACTGTCACCATGGGCACTGTCACCATGACCACTATCTCCATGGCCACTGTCACTATGAACAATATCACCATGAGTACTGTCACCATGAGCATGATCACCATGGGCACTATTTCCGTGGTTGCGGTTACCATGGAGAATATAAGCATGGGAATGTCACACTGCGAAATATCACCAGGAGCACTGTGACCACGGTCATTGTCACCATGAGCACTGTCACATTGGGCAGTGTCACAATCGGCCCTATCACCATGGGCTCTGTCACCATGAGCACTTTCACCATGGGCACTGTCACTATGAGCAATATTACCATGAGAACTGTCTCCATCGGCACTGTCAGCATTGCCACTGTCACCATGAGCACTGTCACCATGTGCCCAGTTACCATGGGCAGTATCACCATGAGCAATATTTCAATGAGCTCTGTCACCATGAGCACTGTTTCCATGGGCACTGTCACCGTGAGCATTGTCACCATGATAACGGTCACAATGGGCACTATTACCGTGATTGCGGTCACCAATGAGATTATAACCATGTGAACTGTCACAATGGACACGGTCACCATGGGCATTGTCACCTTGGGCATTTTCACCTTGGGTACTGTCACCATGAGCATTTTCACCATGGGCACTCTCACCATGAGCACTGTTGCCATGGTCACTGTCGCCATGGGCACTCTCACTATGGGCACTGTCTCCATGAGCACTGTCACCATGGGCACTATTTCCATGACTGTGGTTACCATGGAGACTATAAGCATGGGAATGTCACAATGGGCACTATCACAATGAGCACTGTGACCATGAGCATTGTAACCATAGTCACTGTCACCATGAGCACTGTCACATTGGGCATTGTAACAATGGACCCTGGCTCTGTCAGCATGATCACTGTCACCATGATCACAGTCACCATGCGCACTATTACTGTGATTGCGGTCACCATGGAGACTATATCCATGGGCAGTGTCACAAGAGTCAGTATCACCATGAGCACTGTCACCATGGACACTGTCACCATGGGCACTGTCACCTTGAGAACTGTCACTATGGGCACTGTCGCCTTGAGGACTGTAACCATGAGCACGATCACCATGGGCACTATTTCCGTGGTTGCGGTTACCATGGAGAATCTAAGCATGGGAATGTCACAATGGGAACTATCACCAGGAGCACTGTGACCATGAGCACTGTGACCATGGTCATTGTCACCATGAGCACTGTCACATTGGGCAGTGTCACAATCGGCCCTATCACCATGGGCTCTGTCACCATGAGCACTGTCACCATGGGCACTGTCAGCATTGGAACTGTCACCATGGGCTCTGTCAGCATGACCACTGTCACCATGATCACAGTCACCATGCGCACTATTACTGTGATTGTGGTCACCATGGAGACTATAACCATGGGCAGTGTCACAAGAGGCAGTATCACCGTGAGCACTGTCACCATGGACACTGTCACCATGGGCACTGTCACCATGGCAACTGTCACCATGAAAAGTGTCACAAAGTGTACTATCACTATGGGTACTGTCACCACAGTATATTTCACTAAGAGCACTTTCACTTTGAGCATTATGACGATGAGCACAGTCACCATGAACACTGTCACCAAGTACACTGTCACCATGAACACTCTCAGCATGAGCACGGTCACCATGGCCATTGTCACCATGAGCACAGTCACCGTGTGCACTATTACCTTGATTGCGGTCACCATGGAGACTATAACCATGGGACTGTCAAAATCGGCACTATATCCTTGAGCACTGTCACCATGAGAACTGTCACCAAGGGCACTGTCACCATGGGAACTATCACTAAGAGCAATATCACCATGAGAACTGTCACCATGGGCAGTGTCAGCATTGCCACTGTCAACATGGTGTCTGTCACCTGGAGCACTGTCACCATGGGCCCAGTCACCATGGGCAATATCACCTTGAGCAGTGTCACCATGACCACAGTCACCATGAGCACTATTACCATGAGCATTGCCACCATGGGAATTGTCACCAAGAGCACTGTCACCATGAGCAAGGTCACCATGGGCACTATTCCCGTGGTAGCGGTCAACATGGAGACTATAACCTTGGGACTGTCACAATGGGCACTATCACCATGGGTACGGTTACGATGGGCACTATTACCGTGATTGCAGTGACCTTTCAGATTATAACCATGGGACTCTCACATCGGGCACTATCAGCATGAGCACTGTCACCATGGGCATTGTCACCCTTAGCACTGTCACCATGGACACTATCACCATGAGCACTGTCAACATGGGAACTGTCACCATGAGCACTATCACCATGAGCACTGTCACTATGTGCAATATCACCATGAGAACTGTCATCATGGGCACTGTCAGCCTTGCCACTGTCACCATGGGCCCAGTCACCATGGGCACTATCACCTTGATCCGTGTCACCATGATCAGTGTCGCCATGGGCACAGTCAGCATTGGAACTGTCACCATGGGCTCTGTCACCATGAGCACTGTCACCATGATCACGGTCACCATGGGAACTATTACTTTGATTGCGGTCACCATGGAGACTATAACCATGGGCAGTGTCACAATGTGCAGTATCACCATGAGCACTATCACAATGAGCACTGTCACCATGAGCAATCTTTCCATGAGCACTCTCACCATGAGCACTGTCACCATGGACACTGTCACCCTGGGCACTGTCACCATGGGAACTGTCACCGTGAAAAGTGTCACAAAGGATAATATCACTATGGGTACTGTCACCACCGTATATTTCACAAAGACCACTTTCACTGTGAGCATTGTGACTATGGGCACTGTCGCCATGAGCTCTGTCACTATGAGCACTGTCACCATGGGCACTATCACCATGAGCACTGTGACCATGGTCACTGTCACCATGAGCACTGTCACACTGGGCAGTGTCACAATGGGAACTGTCACCATGGGCACTGTCACCGAGAGCACTGTCACCATGAGCACTATCAGCATGAGCAATGTCACCATGGGTACTGAACGATGAGCACTGTCACCATGGGCACTGTCACCATGACCACAGTCACCATGAACACTATTACCATGAGGACTGTCACCATGGGAATTGTCACCATGAGCACTGTTACCATGAGCATGGTCATCATGGGCACTATTACCGTGGTAGCGGTAACCATGGAGACTATAACCATAGGACTGTCACAATGGGCACTATCACCATGGGTATGGTTAGGATGGGCACTATTACCGTGATTGCAGTGACCATGGAGATTATACGCAGGGGACTCTCACATCGGGCACGATCAGCATGAGCACAGTCACCATGGGCACTGTCACACTGAGCACTGTCACCATGGAAACGATCACTATGAGCACTGTCACCGTGGACACTGTCACGATGGTAATTGTCACCATTAACACTATCACCATGAGCACGGTCACCGTGTGCATTCTAACAGTGATGGCGCTCACCATGGACAATATAAACATGGACACTGTCACAATGGGCACTGTCGCCATGAGCACTGTCACTATGGGCACTGTCGCCATGAGCACTGTCACCATGAGCACTGTCACCATGAGCATGATCACCATGGACACTATTTCCGTGGTTACAGTTACCATGGAGAATATAAGCATGGGAATGTCACAATGGGAACTATCACTAGGAGCACTGTGACCATGACCAATGTGACCATGTCACATTGGGCAGTTTCAAAATCGGGCCTGTCGCCATGGGCTCTGTCACCATGAGCACTGTCACCATGGGCACTGTCACCATGACAACTATCACCATGGGCATTGTCACTATGAACAATATCACCATGAGAAATGTCACCATGGGCACTGTCACCATGTGCCCAGTCCCCATGGGAACTATCACTTTGATTGCGGTCACCATGGAGACTATAACCCTCGGCAGTGTCACAATGTGCAGTATCACCATGAGCACTATCACAATGAGCACTGTCACCATGAGCAATCTTTCCATGAGCACGGTCACCATGAGCACTGTCACCATGAGCACTGTCACCATGGACACTGTCACCATGGGCACTGTCACCATGGGAACTGTCACCGTGAAAAGTGTCACAAAGGGTCATATCACTATGGGTAATGTCACCACAGTATATTTCACAAAGAGCACTTTCACTGTGAGCATTGCGACCATGAGCACTATCACCATGAACACTGTCACCATGAGAACTGTCACCATGAGTACCATCACCATGAACACTGTTTCCAGGGGCACTCTCACTATGGGCATTGTCGCCATGAGCACTGTCACTATGAGCACTGTCACCATGGGCACTGTTACCATGAGCACTGTCACCATGAGCACGGTCACCATGGGCACTATTTCTGTGATTGCGGTTACCGTGGAGACTATAAGGATGGGAATGTCACAATGGGCACTATCACCATGAGCACTGTGAGCCTCGTCACTGTCACAATGAGCACTGTGACATTGGGCAGTGTCACAATGGAAACTGTCACCATGGGCACTGTCACCATGAGCACTATCAGCATGAGCATTGTCACCATGGGCACTTAACCATGAGCACTGTCACCATTGGCACTGTCCCCATGACCACAGTCACCATGAACACTATTACCATGTGCATTGTCACCATGACCACAGTCACCATGAGCACTATTACCATGAGCATTGTCACCATGGGAATTGTCAACAGAGCACTGTCACCATGAGCACGGTCACCATGGGCATTATTACCGTGGTAGCGGTTACCATGGAGACTATAACCATGGGACTGTCACAATGCGCAATATCACCATGGGTATGGTTATGATGGGCACTATTACCGTGATTGCAGTGACCCTGGAGATTATAACCATGGGACTCTCACATCAGGCACTATCAGCATGAGCACTGTCACCATGGGCACTTTCACCCTGAGTACTGTCTCCATGGACACGATCACCATGAGCACTGTCACCGTGGCCACTGTCACCATGGTTAATGTCACCATTCGCACTATCACCATGAGCACGGTCACCGTGTGCACTATAACAGTGAATGTGGTCACCATGGACAGTATAAACATGGACACTGTCACAAAGGGCACTGTCACCTTGAGAACTGTCACTATGGGCACTGTCGCCATGAGCACTGTAATCATGAGCACGATCACCATGGGCACTATTTCCGTGGTTGCGGTTACCATGGAGAATCTAAGCATGGGAATGTCACAATGGGAACTATCCCCAGGAGCACTGTGACCATGAGCACTGTGACCATGGTCATTGTCACCATGAGCACTGTCACATTGGGCAGTGTCACAATCGGCCCTATCTCCATGGGCTCTGTCACCATGAGCACTGTCACCATGGGGACTCTCACCATGAGCACTATCACCATGGGCACTGTCACTATGAGAAATATCACCATGAGAACTGTCACCATGGGCACTGTCACCATGAGCACTGTCAACATGTGCCCAGTCGCCATGGGCACTATCACCATGAGCACTATCACAATGAGCACTGTCACCATGAGCACTGTTTCCACGGGCACTGTCACCATGAGCATTGTCACCATGATAACGGTCACAATGGGCACTATTACCGTGATTGCGGTCACCAAGGAGATTATAACCATGTGAACTGTCACAATGGACATTCTCACCATGGGCATTGTCACCATGGGCATTCTCACCATGGGTACTGTCACCATGAGCAGTTTCACCATGGGCACTCTCACCATGAGCACTGTCGCCATGGGCACTCTCACTATGGGCACTGTCGCCATGAGCACTGTCACCATGGGCACTATTTCCGTGATTCCACTTACCATGGAGACTATAAGCATGGGAATGTCACAATGGGCACTATCACAGTGAGCACTGTGACCATGAGCATTGTGACCATAGTCACTGTCACCAAGAGCACTGTCACATTGGGCAGTGTAACAATGGACCCTGTCACCATGGGCTCTGTCACCATGAGCAATGTCACCATGGGCACTGTTACCATGAGCACTATCACCATTAGAACTGTCACCATGGGCACTGTCAGCATTGGAACTGTCACCATGGGCTCTGTCACCATGAGCACTGTCACCATGATCACGGGCACCATGGGCAATATTACTGTGATTGCGGTCACCATGGAGACTATAACCATGGGCAGTGTCACAATGGGCAGTATCACCATGAGCACTATCACAATGAGCACTGTCACCATGAGCACTGTCACCATGGACACTGTCACCATGGGCACTGTAACCATGGGAACTGTCACCGTGAAAAGAGTCACAAAGGGTACTATCACTATGGGTACTGTCACCACAGTATATTTCACTAAGAGCACTTTCACTGTCAGCATTGTGACCATGAGCACTATCACCATGAACAGTTTCACCATGAGTACTGTCACCATGGGCACTATCACCATGAGCACTATTGCCAGGGGAACTCTCACTATGGGAACTGTCGCCATGAGCACTGTCACTGTGAGTACTGTCACCATGGGCACTGTTACCATGAGAACTGTCACCATGAGCACGGTCACCATGGGCACTATTTCCGTGACTGTGGTTATCATGGAGAGTATATACATGGGAATGTCACAATGAGCACTATCCCCATGAGCACTGTGACCATGGACACTGTTAACATGAGCACTGTCACATTGGGCAGTGTTACAATGTGAACTGTCACCATGGGCACTGTCACCAAGAGCACTGTCACCATGAGCACTGTCAGCATGAGCAATGTCACCATGGGCACTAAACCATGAGCACTGTCACCATTGGCACTGTCACCATGACCACAGTCATCATGAGCACTATTACCATGAGCATTGTCACCATGGGAATTGTCACCATGAGCACTGTCACCATGAGCATGGTCACCGTGTTCCATATTACCGTGGTAGCGGTCACCATGGAGACTATAACCATGGGACTGTCACAATGGGCACTATCACCATGGGTATGGTTACGATGGGCCCTATTACCGTGATGGCAGTGACCATGTAGATTATAACCATAGGATTTTCACATCGGGCACTATCAGCATGAACACTGTCACGACGAGCACTGTCACCATGGAAACGATCACTATGAGCACTGTCACCGTGGACACTGTCACGATGGTAATTGTCACCATTAACACTATCACCATGAGCACGGTCACCGTGTGCACTCTAACAGTGATGGCGCTCACCATGGACAATATAAACATGGACACTGTCACAATGGGCACTGTCGCCATGAGCACTGTCACTATGGGCACTGTCGCCATGAGCACTGTCACCATGAGCACTATCACCATGAGCATGATCACCATGGACACTATTTCCGTGGTTACAGTTACCATGGAGAATATAAGCATGGGAATGTCACAATGGGAACTATCACTAGGAGCACTGTGACCATGACCAATGTGACCATGTCAGATTGGGCAGTTTCAAAACGGGCCTGTCGCCATGGGCTCTGTGACCATGAGCACTGTCACCATGGGCACTGTCACCATGACAACTATCACCATGGGCATTGTCACTATGAACAATATCACCATGAGAAATGTCACCATGGGCACTGTCACCATGTGCCCAGTCCCCATGGGAACTATCACTTTGATTGCGGTCACCATGGAGACTATAACCATGGGCAGTGTCACAAGAGGCAGTATCACCGTGAGCACTGTCACCATGGACACTGTCACCATGGGCACTGTCACCATGGGAACTGTCACCATGAAAAGTGTCACAAAGGGTACTATCACTATGGGTACTGTCACCACAGTATATTTCACTAAGAGCCCTTTCACTTTGAGCATTATGACGATGAGCACAGTCACCATGAACACTGTCACCAAGTACACTGTCACCATGAACACTCTCAGCATGAGCACGGTCACCATGGCCATTGTCACCATGAGCACAGTCACCGTGTGCACTATTACCTTGATTGCGGTCACCATGGAGACTATAACCATGGGACTGTCAAAATCGGCACTATATCCTTGAGCACTGTCACCATGAGAACTGTCACCAAGGGCACTGTCACCATGGGAACTATCACTATGAGCAATATCACCATGAGAACTGTCACCATGGGCAGTGTCAGCATTGCCACTGTCAACATGGGGTCTGTCACCTGGAGCACTGTCACCATGGGCCCAGTCACCTTGGGCAATATCACCTTGAGCAGTGTCACCATGACCACAGTCACCATGAGCACTATTACCATGAGCATTGCCACCATGGGAATTGTCACCAAGAGCACTGTCACCATGAGCACGGTCACCATGGGCACTATTCCCGTGGTAGCGGTCAACATGGAGACTATAACCTTGGGACTGTCACAATGGGCACTATCACCATGGGTACGGTTACGATGGGCACTATTACCGTGATTGCAGTGACCTTTCAGATTATAACCATGGGACTCTCACATCGGGCACTATCAGCATGAGCACTGTCACCATGGGCATTGTCACCCTTAGCACTGTCACCATGGACACTATCACCATGAGCACTGTTACCATGGGAACTGTCACCATGAGCACTATCACCATGGGCACTGTCACTATGAGCAATATCACCATGAGAACTGTCATCATGGGCACTGTCAGCCTTGCCACTGTCACCATGGGCCCAGTCACCATGGGCACTATCACCTTGATCCGTGTCACCATGATCAGTGTCGCCATGGGCACAGTCAGCATTGGAACTGTCACCATGGGCTCTGTCACCATGAGCACTGTCACCATGATCACGGTCACCATGGGAACTATTACTTTGATTGCGGTCACCATGGAGACTATAACCATGGGCAGTGTCACAATGTGCAGTATCACCATGAGCACTATCACAATGAGCACTGTCACCATGAGCAATCTTTCCATGAGCACTCTCACCATGAGCACTGTCACCATGGACACTGTCACCCTGGGCACTGTCACCATGGGAACTGTCACCGTGAAAAGTGTCACAAAGGATAATATCACTATGGGTACTGTCACCACCGTATATTTCACAAAGACCACTTTCACTGTGAGCATTGTGACTATGGGCACTGTCGCCATGAGATCTGTCACTATGAGCACTGTCACCATGGGCACTATCACCATGAGCACTGTGACCATGGTCACTGTCACCATGAGCACTGTCACACTGGGCAGTGTCACAATGGGAACTGTCACCATGGGCACTGTCACCGAGAGCACTGTCACCATGAGCACTATCAGCATGAGCAATGTCACCATGGGTACTGAACGATGAGCACTGTCACCATGGGCACTGTCACCATGACCACAGTCACCATGAACACTATTACCATGAGGACTGTCACCATGGGAATTGTCACCATGAGCACTGTTACCATGAGCATGGTCATCATGGGCACTATTACCGTGGTAGAGGTAACCATGGAGACTATAACCATAGGACTGTCACAATGGGCACTATCACCATGGGTATGGTTAGGATGGGCACTATTACCGTGATTGCAGTGACCCTGGAGATTATAACCATGGGACTCTCACATCGGGCACTATCAGCATGAGCACTGTCACCATGGGCACTTTCACCCTGAGAACTGTCTCCATGGACACGATCACCATGAGCACTGTCACCGTGGCCACTGTCACCATGGTTAATGTCACCATTCGCACTATCACCATGAGCACGGTCACCGTGTGCACTATAACAGTGAATGTGGTCACCATGGACAGTATAAACATGGACACTGTCACAAAGGGCACTGTCACCTTGAGAACTGTCACTATGGGCACTGTCGCCATGAGCAGTGTAACCATGAGCACGATCACCATGGGCACTATTTCCGTGGTTGCGGTTACCATGGAGAATCTAAGCATGGGAATGTCACAATGGGAACTATCCCCAGGAGCACTGTGACCATGAGCACTGTGACCATGGTCATTGTCACCATGAGCACTGTCACATTGGGCAGTGTCACAATCGGCCCTATCTCCATGGGCTCTGTCACCATGAGCACTGTCACCATGGGGACTCTCACCATGAGCACTATCACCATGGGCACTGTCACTATGAGAAATATCACCATGAGAACTGTCACCATGGGCACTGTCACCATGAGCACTGTCAACATGTGCCCAGTCGCCATGGGCACTATCACCATGAGCACTATCACAATGAGCACTGTCACCATGAGCACTGTTTCCACGGGCACTGTCACCATGAGCATTGTCACCATGATAACGGTCACCATGGGCACTATTACCGTGATTGCGGTCACCATGGAGATTATAACCATGTGAACTGTCACAATGGACATTCTCACCATGGGCATTGTCACCATGGGCATTCTCACCATGGGTACTGTCACCATGAGCAGTTTCACCATGGGCACTCTCACCATGAGCACTGTCGCCATGGGCACTCTCACTATGGGCACTGTCGCCATGAGCACTGTCACCATGGGCACTATTTCCGTGATTCCACTTACCATGGAGACTATAAGCATGGGAATGTCACAATGGGCACTATCACAATGAGCACTGTGACCATGAGCATTGTGACCATAGTCACTGTCACCAAGAGCACTGTCACATTGGGCGGTGTAACAATGGACCCTGTCACCATGGGCTCTGTCACCATGAGCAATGTCACCATGGGCACTGTTACCATGAGCACTATCACCATTAGAACTGTCACCATGGGCACTGTCAGCATTGGAACTGTCACCATGGGCTCTGTCACCATGAGCACTGTCACCATGATCACGGGCACCATGGGCAATATTACTGTGATTGCGGTCACCATGGAGACTATAACCATGGGCAGTGTCACAATGGGCAGTATCACCATGAGCACTATCACAATGAGCACTGTCACCATGAGCACTGTCACCATGGACACTGTCACCATGGGCACTGTAACCATGGGAACTGTCACCGTGAAAAGAGTCACAAAGGGTACTATCACTATGGGTACTGTCACCACAGTATATTTCACTAAGAGCACTTTCACTGTCAGCATTGTGACCATGAGCACTATCACCATGAACAGTTTCACCATGAGTACTGTCACCATGGGCACTATCACCATGAGCACTATTGCCAGGGGAACTCTCACTATGGGAACTGTCGCCATGAGCACTGTCACTGTGAGTACTGTCACCATGGGCACTGTTACCATGAGAACTGTCACCATGAGCACGGTCACCATGGGCACTATTTCCGTGACTGTGGTTATCATGGAGAGTATATACATGGGAATGTCACAATGAGCACTATCCCCATGAGCACTGTGACCATGGACACTGTTAACATGAGCACTGTCACATTGGGCAGTGTTACAATGTGAACTGTCACCATGGGCACTGTCACCAAGAGCACTGTCACCATGAGCACTGTCAGCATGAGCAATGTCACCATGGGCACTAAACCATGAGCACTGTCACCATTGGCACTGTCACCATGACCACAGTAATCATGAGCACTATTACCATGAGCATTGTCACCATGGGAATTGTCACCATGAGCACTGTCACCATGAGCATGGTCACCGTGTTCCATATTACCGTGGTAGCGGTCACCATGGAGACTATAACCATGGGACTGTCACAATGGGCACTATCACCATGGGTATGGTTACGATGGGCCCTATTACCGTGATGGCAGTGACCATGTAGATTATAACCATAGGATTTTCACATCGGGCACTATCAGCATGAACACTGTCACGACGAGCACTGTCACCATGGAAACGATCACTATGAGCACTGTCACCGTGGACACTGTCACGATGGTAATTGTCACCATTAACACTATCACCATGAGCACGGTCACCGTGTGCACTCTAACAGTGATGGCGCTCACCATGGACAATATAAACATGGACACTGTCACAATGGGCACTGTCGCCATGAGCACTGTCACTATGGGCACTGTCGCCATGAGCACTGTCACCATGAGCACTGTCACCATGAGCATGATCACCATGGACACTATTTCCGTGGTTACAGTTACCATGGAGAATATAAGCATGGGAATGTCACAATGGGAACTATCACTAGGAGCACTGTGACCATGACCAATGTGACCATGTCAGATTGGGCAGTTTCAAAACGGGCCTGTCGCCATGGGCTCTGTCACCATGAGCACTGTCACCATGGGCACTGTCACCATGACAACTATCACCATGGGCATTGTCACTATGAACAATATCACCATGAGAAATGTCACCATGGGCACTGTCACCATGTGCCCAGTCCCCATGGGAACTATCACTTTGATTGCGGTCACCATGGAGACTATAACCCTCGGCAGTGTCACAATGTGCAGTATCACCATGAGCACTATCACAATGAGCACTGTCACCATGAGCAATCTTTCCATGAGCACGGTCACCATGAGCACTGTCACCATGAGCACTGTCACCATGGACACTGTCACCATGGGCACTGTCACCATGGGAACTGTCACCGTGAAAAGTGTCACAAAGGGTCATATCACTATGGGTAATGTCACCACAGTATATTTCACAAAGAGCACTTTCACTGTGAGCATTGCGACCATGAGCACTATCACCATGAACACTGTCACCATGAGAACTGTCACCATGAGTACCATCACCATGAGCACTGTTTCCAGGGGCACTCTCACTATGGGCATTGTCGCCATGAGCACTGTCACTATGAGCACTGTCACCATGGGCACTGTTACCATGAGCACTGTCACCATGAGCACGGTCACCATGGGCACTATTTCTGTGATTGCGGTTACCGTGGAGACTATAAGGATGGGAATGTCACAATGGGCACTATCACCATGAGCACTGTGAGCCTGGTCACTGTCACAATGAGCACTGTGACATTGGGCAGTGTCACAATGGAAACTGTCACCATGGGCACTGTCACCATGAGCACTATCACCATGAGCATTGTCACCATGGGGACTTAACCATGAGCACTGTCACCATTGGCACTGTCACCATGACCACAGTCACCATGAACACTATTACCATGTGCATTGTCACCATGACCACAGTCACCATGAGCACTATTACCATGAGCATTGTCACCATGGGAATTGTCAACAGAGCACTGTCACCATGAGCACGGTCACCATGGGCATTATTACCGTGGTAGCGGTTACCATGGAGACTATAACCATGGGACTGTCACAATGGGCACTATCACCATGGGTACGGTTACGATGGGCACTATTACCGTGATTGCAGTGACCATGGAGATTATAACCATGGGACTCTCACATCGGGCACTATCAGCATGAGCACTGTCACCATGTGCCCAGTCACCATGTGCAGTATCACCATGAGCACTATCACAATGAACACTGTCACCATGAGCACTGTCACCATGAGCATGATCACCATGGGCACTATTTCCGTGGTTCCGGTTACCATGGAGAATATAAGCATGGAATGTCACACTGGGAAATATCACCAGGAGCACAGTGACCATGGTCCTTGTCCCCATGAACACTGTCACATTGGGCAGTGTCACAATCGGCCCTATCACCATGGGCTCTGTCACCATGAGCACTGTCACCATGGGCACTCTCACCATGAGAACTACCACCATAGGTAGTGTCGCTATGAGCAATATCACCATGAGAACTGTCTCCATGGGCACTGTCAGCATGTGCCCAGTCACCATGGGCAGTATCACCATGAGCACTTTCACAATGAGCACTGTCACCATGAGCACTGTTTTCATGGGCACTGTCACCGTGAGCATTGTCACCATGATAACGGTGAAAAT
The DNA here is from genome assembly GCF_026419965.1 of Kogia breviceps. Taxonomy (NCBI): domain Eukaryota; kingdom Metazoa; phylum Chordata; class Mammalia; order Artiodactyla; family Physeteridae; genus Kogia; species Kogia breviceps. The sequence continues at coordinate 26,815 of NW_026711749.1, forward strand.
GGGCACTATTTCCGTGATTGCCGTCACCATGGAGATTATATCCATGCGAACTGTCACAGTTGACACTGTCACCATGGGCATTGTCACCATGGGCATTCTCACCATTGGTACTGTCACCATGAGCAGTTTCACCCTGGGCACTATCACCATGAGCACTGTTGCCATGGGCACTCTCACTATGGGCACTGTCGCCATGAGCACTGTCACCATGGGCACTATTTCCGTGATTCCACTTACCATGGAGACTATAAGTATGGGAATGTCACAATGGGCACTATTACAATGAGCACTGTGACCATGAGCATTGTGACCATAGTCACTGTCACCAAGAGCAATGTCACATTAGGCAGTGTAACAATGGACCCTGTCACCATGGGCTCTGTCACCATGAGCAATGTCACCATGGGCACTGTTACCATGAGCACTCTCACCATTAGAACTGTCACCATGAGCACTGTCACCATGATCACGTGCACCATGGGCAATATTACTGTGATTGCGGTCACCATGGAGACTATAACCATGGGCAGTGTCACAATGGGCAGTATCACCATGAGCACTATCACAATGAGCACTGTCACCATGAGCACTGTCACCATGGACACTGTCACCATGGGCACTGTCACCATGGGAACTGTCACCGTGAAAAGAGTCACAAAGGGTACTATCACTATGAGTAATGTCACCACAGTATATTTCACTAAGAGCACTTTCACTGTCAGCATTGTGACCATGAGCACTATCACCATGAACAGTTTCACCATGAGTACTGTCACCATGGGCACTATCACCATGAGCACTGTTGCCAGGGGAACTCTCACTATGGGAACTGTCGCCATGAGCACTGTCACTGTGAGTACTGTCACCATGGGCACTGTTACCATGAGAACTGTCACCATGGGCACGGTCACCATGGGCACTATTTCCGTGACTGTGGTTATCATGGAGAGTATATACATGGGAATGTCACAATGGGCACTATCCCCATGAGCACTGTGACCATGAGCAGTGTGACCATGGACACTGTTACCATGAGCACTGTCACATTGGGCAGTGTCACAGTGTGAACTGTCACCATGGGCACTGTCACCAAGAGCACTGTCACCATGAGCACTGTCAGCATGAGCAATGTCACCATGGGCACTTAACCAGGAGCACTGTCACCATTGGCACTGTCACCATGACCACAGTCACCATGAGCACTATTACCATGAGCATTGTCACCATGGGCACTGTCACCATGGGAACTGTCACCGTGAAAAGTGTCACAAAGGATAATATCACTATGGGTACTGTCACCACAGTATATTTCACAAAGAGCACTTTCACTGTGAGCATTGTGACCATGAGCACTATCACCATGAACACACTCCCCATGAGCACTGTTTCCATGGGCACTGTCACCACGAGCACTGTCACCATGGGCATTGTCACCACGGGCACTATTACCATGATTGCGGTCAACATGGTGAATATAACCATGGACACTGTCACAACGGGCACTCTCACCATGAGCACTGTCACCGTGGGCACTGTCACCATGAGCACTCTAACCATGAGCACTATCAAAAGGGGAACTATCACTGTGATAATTGTCACCATGGGCACTGTCACCGTAGGCAATATAACCATGGGTACTGTCACCATGAGCACTGTCACCTTGGGAACCGTCACCATTGGTACTATTACCATGAGCACTATCACCATGAGCACGGTCTCCATGGGCATTTTCACCGAGATTGCGGTCACCATGGTGACTATAACCATCGGCACTCTCACAAAGGGCTTTATCACGAGAACTCTCACCATTAGCACTGTCACCATGAGCACTGTTACCATGGGCACTGTCACCATGAGCCCTCTCACCAAGGGAACTGTCACCGTGAACTCTGTCCCAATGGGTACTATTACCATGCGTACTGTCAGCATGGTATATTTCACTAAGAGCATTATCACTGTGAGCATTGTGACCATGAGCACGGGCACCTTGAACACTGTGAGAAAGTACACTGGCTCCATGAACACTCTCACCATGAGCACTGTCACCATGGGCTCTGTCACCATCAGAACTGTCACCATGGGCACTGTCAGCATTGCCGCTGTCACCATGAGCACTGTCACCATGGGCCCATTTACCATGGGCACTATCAACTTGAGCATGGTCACCATGAGCACTTTCGCCATGGGCACTGTGACCATGAGCACTATCACCATGAGAACTGTCACCAAAGGCATTGTCATCATTGGAACTCTCACCATGGGCACTGTCTCCATGAGCACTGTCACCATGGACACTGTCACCATGGGCACTGTCACCATGGGAACTGTCACCGTGAAAAGGGTCACAAAGGGTACTATCACTATGGGTACTGTCACCACAGTATATTTCACTAAGAGCACTTGCACTCTGAGCATTGTGACCATGAGCACTGTCACCATGAATACTGTCACTATGGGCACTATCACCATGAACACTGTTGACAGGGGCACTCTCACTATGGGCACGGTCGCCAAGAGCACTTTCACCATTGCCACTGTTACCATGAGCACTGTCACCATGAGCACGGTCACCATGGGCACTATTTCTGTGATTGCGGTTACCATGGAGACTATAGGCATGGGAATGTCACAATGGGCACCATCACAAAGGGCACTGTGACCATGAGCATTGTAACCATAGTCACTGTCACCAAGAGCACTGTCACATTGGGCAGTGTAACAATGGACCCTGTCACCATGAGCAATGTCACCATGGGCAATGTTACCATGAGCACTAACACCATTAGAACTGTCACCATGGGCACTGTCCGCCTTGGAACTATCACCATGGGCTCTGTCACCATGAGCACTGTCACCATGATCACAGTCACCATGGCCACTCTAACTGTGATTGCGGTCACCATGGAGACTATAACCATGTGCAGTGTCACAAGAGGCAGTATCACCATGAGCACTGTCACCATGGACACTTTCACCATGGGCATTGTCACCATGGGCATTCTCAACATAGGTACTATCACCATGAGCAGTTTCACCATGGGCACTATCACCATGAGAATTTTTGCCATGGGCACTGTCGCCATGGGCACTCTCACTATGGGCACTGTCGCCATGAGCACTGTCACCATGGGCACTATTTCCGTGATTCCACTTACCATGGAGACTATAAGCATGGGAATGTCACAATGGGCACTATCACCATGAGCACTGTGAGCCTGGTCACTGTCACCATGAGCACTGTGACATTGGGCAGTGTCACAATGGAAACTGTCACCATGGGCACTGTCACCATGAGCACTATCAGCATGAGCAATGTCACCATGGCCACTTAACCATGAGCACTGTCACCATTGGCACTGTCACCATGACCACAGTCACCATGAACACTATTACCATGTGCATTGTCACCATGACCACAGTCACCATGAGCACTATTACCATGAGCATTGTCACCATGGGAATTGTCAACAGAGCACTGTCACCATGAGCACGGTCACCATGGGCATTATTACCGTGGTAGCAGTTACCATGGAGACTATAACCATGGGACTGTCACAATGGGCACTATCACCATGGGTACGGTTACGATGGGCACTATTACCGTGATTGCAGTGACCTTTCAGATTATAACCATGGGACTCTCACATCGGGCACTATCAGCATGAGCACTGTCACCATGGGCACTGTCACCCTTAGCACTTTCACCATGGACACTATCACCATGAGCACTGTTACCATGGGAACTGTCACCATGAGCACTATCACCATGGGCACTGTCACTATGAGCAATATCACCATGAGAACTGTCATCAAGGGCACTGTCAGCCTTGCCACTGTCACCATGGGCCCAGTCACCATGGGCACTATCACCTTGATCAGTGTCACCATGATCAGTGTCGCCATGGGCACAGTCAGCATTGGAACTGTCACCATGGGCTCTGTCACCATGAGCACTGTCACCATGATCACGGTCACCATGGGAACTATTACTTTGATTGCGGTCACCATGGAGACTATAACCATGGGCAGTGTCACAATGTGCAGTATCACCATGAGCACTATCACAATGAGCACTGTCACCATGAGCAATCTTTCCATGAGCACTCTCACCATGAGCACTGTCACCATGGACACTGTCACCCTGGGCACTGTCACCATGGGAACTGTCACAGTGAAAAGTGTAACAAAGGATAATATCACTATGGGTACTGTCACCACTGTATATTTCACAAAGACCACTTTCACTGTGAGCATTGTGACTATGGGCACTGTCGCCATGAGCTCTGTCACTATGAGCACTGTCACCATGGGCACTATCACCATGAGCACTGTGACCATGGTCACTGTCACCATGGGCACTGTCACACTGAGCACTGTCACCATGGAAATGATCGCTATGAGCACTGTCACCGTGGACACTGTCACGATGGTAATTGTCACCATTAACACTATCACCATGAGCACGGTCACCGTGTGCACTCTAACAGTGATGGCGGTCACCATGGACAATATAAACATGGACACTGTCACAATGGGCACTGTCGCCATGAGCACTGTCACTATGGGCACTGTCGCCATGAGCACTGTCACCATGAGCACTGTCACCATGAGCATGATCACCATGGACACTATTTCCGTGGTTACAGTTACCATGGAGAATATAAGCATGGGAATGTCACAATGGGAACTATCACTAGGAGCACTGTGACCATGACCAATGTGACCATGTCACATTGGGCAGTGTCACAATCGGGCCTGTCGCCATGGGCTCTGTCACCATGAGCACTGTCACCATGGGCACTGTCACCATGACAACTATCACCATGGGCATTGTCACTATGAACAATATCACCATGAGAAATGTCACCATGGGCACTGTCACCATGTGCCCAGTCCCCATGGGAACTATCACATTGATTGCGGTCACCATGGAGACTATAACCCTCGGCAGTGTCACAATGTGCAGTATCACCATGAGCACTATCACAATGAGCACTGTCACCATGAGCAATCTTTCCATGAGCACGGTCACCATGAGCACTGTCACCATGAGCACTGTCACCATGGGAACTGTCACCGTGAAAAGTGTCACAAAGGGTCATATCACTATGGGTAATGTCACCACAGTATATTTCACAAAGAGCACTTTCACTGTGAGCATTGCGACCATGAGCACTATCACCATGAACACTGTCACCATGAGTACTGTCACCATGAGTACTATCACCATGAGCACTGTTTCCAGGGACACTCTCACTATGGGCACTGTCGCCATGAGCACTGTCACTATGAGCACTGTCACCATGGGCACTGTTACCATGAGCACTGTCACCATGAGCACGGTCACCATGGGCACTATTTCCGTGATTGCGGTTACCTTGGAGACTATAAGGATGGGAATGTCACAATGGGCACTATCACCATGGGTACGGTTACGATGGGCACTATTACCGTGATTGCAGTCACAAAGGGTACTATCACTATGGGTACTGTCACCACAGTATATTTCACTAAAAGCACTTGCACTGTGAGCATTGTGACCATGAGCACTGTCACCATGAATACTGTCACTATGGGCACTATCACCATGAACACTGTTGACAGGGGCACTCTCACTGTGGGCACGGTCGCCAAGAGCACTTTCACCATTGCCACTGTTACCATGAGCACTGTCACCATGAGCACGGTCACCATGGGCACTATTTCTGTGATTGCGGTTACCATGGAGACTATAGGCATGGGAATGTCACAATGGGCACCATCACAAAGGGCACTGTGACCATGAGCATTGTAACCATAGTCACTGTCACCAAGAGCACTGTCACATTGGGTAGTGTAACAATGCACCCTGTCACCATGGGCTCTGTAACCATGAGCAATGTCACCATGGGCAATGTTACCATGAGCACTACCACCATTAGAACTGTCACCATGGGCACTGTCCGCCTTGGAACTATCACCATGGGCTCTGTCACCATGAGCACTGTCACCATGATCACAGTCACCATGGCCCCTCTAACTGTGATTGCGGTCACCATGGAGACTATAACTATGTGCAGTGTCACAAGAGGCAGTATCAACATGAGCACTGTCACCATGGACACTTTCACCATGGGCATTGTCACCATGGGCATTCTCAACATGGGTACTATCACCATGAGCCGTTTCACCATGGGCACTACCACCATGAGCACCGTTGCCATGGGGACTGTCGCCATGGGCACTCTCACTATGGGCACTGTCGCCATGAGCACTGTCACCATGGGCACTATTTCCGTGATTCCACTTACCATGGAGACTATAAGCATGGGAATGTCACAATGGGCACTATCACCATGAGCACTGTGAGCCTGGTCACTGTCACCATGAGCACTGTGACATTGGGCAGTGTCACAATGGAAACTGTCACCATGGGCACTGGCACCATGAGCACTATCAGCATGAGCAATGTCACCATGGCCACTTAACCATGAGCACTGTCACCATTGGCACTGTCACCATGACCACAGTCACCATGAACACTATTACCATGTGCATTGTCACCATGACCACAGTCACCATGAGCACTATTACCATGAGCATTGTCACCATGGGAATTGTCAACAGAGCACTGTCACCATGAGCATGGTCACCATGGACATTATTACCGTGGTAGCGGTTACCATGGAGACTATAACCATGGGACTGTCACAATGGGCACTATCACCATGGGTACGGTTACGATGGGCACTATTACCGTGATTGCAGTGACCATGGAGATTATAACCATGGGACTCTCACACCGGGCACTATCAGCATGAGCACTGTCACCATGGGCACTTTCTCCCTGAGTACTGTCTCCATGGACACGATCACCATGAGCACTGTCACCGTGGCCACTGTCACCATGGTTAGTGTTACCATTCGCACTATCACCATGAGCACGGTCACCGTGTGCCCTATAACAGTGAATGTGGTCACCATGGACAGTATAAACATGGACACTGTCACAATGGGCACTGTCACCTTGAGAACTGTCACTATGGGCACTGTCGCCATGAGCACTGTAACCATGAGCACGATCACCATGGGCACTATTTCCGTGGTTGCGGTTACCATGGACAATCTAAGCATGGGAATGTCACAATGGGAACTATCCCCAGGAGCACTGTGACCATGAGCACTGTGACCATGGTCATTGTCACCATGAGCACTGTCACATTGGGCAGTGTCACAATCGGCCCTATCACCATGGGCTCTGTCACCATGAGCACTGTCACCATGGGCACTGTCACCATGGGCACTGTCAGCATTGGAAGTGTCACCATGGGCTCTGTCAGCATGACCACTGTCACCATGATCACAGTCACCATGCGCACTATTACTGTGATTGCGGTCACCATGGAGACTATAACTATGGGCAGTGTCACAAGAGGCAGTATCACCGTGAGCACTGTCACAATGGACACTGTCACCATGGGCACTGTCACCATGGGAACTGTCACCGTGAAAAGTGTCACAAAGGGTCATATCACTATGGGTAATGTCACCACAGTATATTTCACAAAGAGCACTTTCACTGTGAGCATTGCGACCATGAGCACTATCACCATGAACACTGTCACCATGAGTAATGTCACCATGAGTACTATCACCATGAGCACTGTTTCCAGGGGCACTCTCACTATGGGCACTGTCGCCATGAGCACTGTCACTATGAGCACTGTCACCATGGACACTGTCACCATGGGCACTGTCACCATGGGAACTGTCACCGTTAAAAGTGTCACAAAGGATAATATCACTATGGGTAATGTCACCACAGTATATTTCACAAAGAGCACTTTCACTGTGAGCATTGTGACCATGAGCACTTTCACCATGAACACACTCCCCATGAGCACTGATTCCATGGGCACTGTCACCACGAGCACTGTCACCATGGGCATTGTCACCACGGGCACTATTACCATGATTGCGGTCAACATGGTGAATATAACCATGGACACTGTCACAACGGGCACTCTCACCATGAGCACTGTCACCGTGGGCACTGTCACCATGAGCACTCTAACCATGAGCACTATCAAAAGGGGAACTATCACTGTGATAATTGTCACCATGGGCACTGTCACCGTAGGCAATATAACCATGGGTACTGTCACCATGAGCACTGTCACCTTGGGAACCGTCACCATTGGTACTATTACCATGAGCACTATCACCATGAGCACGGTCTCCATGGGCATTTTCACCGAGATTGCGGTCACCATGGTGACTATAACCATCGGCACTCTCACAAAGGGCTTTATCACGAGGACTCTCACCATTAGCACTGACACCATGAGCACTGTTACCATGGGCACTGTCACCATGAGCCCTCTCACCAAGGGAACTGTCACCGTGAACTCTGTCCCAATGGGTACTATTACCATGCGTACTGTCAGCATGGTATATTTCACTAAGAGCATTATCACTGTGAGCATTGTGACCATGAGCACGGGCACCTTGAACACTGTGAGAAAGTACACTGGCTCCATGAACACTCTCACCATGAGCACTGTCACCATGGGCTCTGTCACCATCAGAACTGTCACCATGGGCACTGTCAGCATTGCCGCTGTCACCATGAGCACTGTCACCATGGGCCCATTTACCATGGGCACTATCAACTTGAGCATGGTCACCATGAGCACTTTCGCCATGGGCACTGTGACCATGAGCACTATCACCATGAGAACTGTCACCAAAGGCATTGTCATCATTGGAACTCTCACCATGGGCACTGTCACCATGAGCACTGTCACCATGGACACTGTCACCATGGGCACTGTCACCATGGGAACTGTCACCGTGAAAAGGGTCACAAAGGGTACTATCACTATGGGTACTGTCACCACAGTATATTTCACTAAGAGCACTTGCACTGTGAGCATTGTGACCATGAGCACTGTCACCATGAATACGGTCACTATGGGCACTATCACCATGAACACTGTTGCCAGGGGCACTCTCACTATGGGCACGGTCGCTAAGAGCACTTTCACCATTGCCACTGTTACCATGAGCACTGTCACCATGAGCACGGTCACCATGGGCACTATTTCTGTGATTGCGGTTACCATGGAGACTGTAGGCATGGGAATGTCACAATGGGCACCATCACAAAGGGCACTGTGACCATGAGCATTGTAACCATAGTCACTGTCACCAAGAGCACTGTCACATTGGGCAGTGTAACAATGGACCCTGTCACCATGGGCTCTGTCACCATGAGCAATGTCACCATGGGCAATGTTACCATGAGCACTACCACCATTAGAACTGTCACCATGGGCACTGTCCGCCTTGGAACTATCACCATGGGCTCTGTCACCATGAGCACTGTCACCATGATCACGGTCACCATGGCCACTCTAACTGTGATTGCGGTCAACATGGAGACTATAACCATGTGCAGTGTCACAAGAGGCAGTATCACCATGAGCACTGTCACCATGGACACTTTCACCATGGGCATTGTCACCATGGGCATTCTCAACATGGGTACTATCACCATGAGCAGTTTCACCATGGGCACTATCACCATGAGCACTGTTGCCATGGGCACTGTCGCCATGGGCACTCTCACTATGGGCACTGTCGCCATGAGCACTGTCACCATGGGCACTATTTCCGTGATTCCACTTACCATGGAGACTATAAGCATGGGAATGTCACAATGGGCACTATCACCATGAGCACTGTGAGCCTGGTCACTGTCACCATGAGCACTGTGACATTGGGCAGTGTCACAATGGAAACTGTCACCATGGGCACTGTCACCATGAGCACTATCAGCATGAGCAATGTCACCATGGCCACTTAACCATGAGCACTGTCACCATTGGCACTGTCACCATGAACACAGTCACCATGAACACTATTACCATGTGCATTGTCACCATGACCACAGTCACCATGAGCACTATTACCATGAGCATTGTCACCATGGGAATTGTCAACAGAGCACTGTCACCATGAGCACGGTCACCATGGGCATTATTACCGTGGTAGCGGTTACCATGGAGACTATAACCATGGGACTGTCACAATGGGCACTATCACCATGGGTACGGTTACGATGGGCACTATTACCGTGATTGCAGTGACCATGGAGATTATAACCATGGGACTCTCACATCGGGCACTATCAGCATGAGCACTCTCACCATGAGCACTGTTGCCATGGGCACTCTCAGTATGGGCACTGTCGCCATGAGCACTGTCACCATGGGCACTATTTCTGTGATTGCGGTTACCTTGGAGACTATAAGCATGGGAATATCACAATGGGCACTATTACAATGAGCACTGTGACCATGTGCATTGTGACCATAGTCATTGTCACCAAGAGCACTGTCACATTGGGCAGTGTAACAATGGACCCTTTCACCATGGATTCTGTCACCATGAGCAATGTCACCATGGGCACTGTCAGCATTGGAACTGTCACTATGGGCTCTGTCACCATGAGCACTGTCACCATGAGCAGTGTCACAATGAGCACGATCACCATGGGCACTATTTCCGTGGTTACGGTTACCATGGAGAATATAAGCATGGGAATGTCACAATGGGAACTATCACCAGGAGCACTGTGACCATGACCACTGTGACCATGGTCATTGTCACCATGAGCACTGTCGCCATGGGCACTGTCACCATGAGCACTATCACCATGGGCACTGTCACTATGAACAATATCAACATGAGAATTGTCACCATGGGCACTGTCAGCATTGCCACTATCACCATGGGCTCTGTCACCATGAGCACTGTCACCATGATCACGGTCACCATGGGCACTATTACTGTGATTGCGGTCACCATGGAGACTATAACTATGGGCAGTGTCACAATGGGCAGTATCACCATGAGCACTATCACAATGAGCACTGTCACCATGAGCACTGTCACCATGGACACTGTCACCATAGGCACTGTCACCATGGGAAGTGTCACCGTGAAATGTGTCACAAAGGGTAATACCACTATGGGTACTGTCACCACAGTATATTTCACAAAGAGCACTTTCACTGTGAGCATTGTGACCATGAGCACTATCACCATGAACACTGTCACCATGAGTACTGTCACCATGGGCACTATCACCATGAGCACTGTTGCCAGGGGCACTCTCACTATGTGCACTGTCGCCATGAGCACTGTCACTATGAGCACTGTCACCATGGGCACTGTTACCTTGAGCACTGTCTCCATGAGCACGGTCACCATGGGCACTATTTCCGTGATTGCGGTTACCATGGAGACTATAAGCATGGGAATGTCACAATGGGCACGATCACCATGAGCACTGTGACCATGTACACTGTCACCATGAGCACTGTCACATTGGGGAGTGTCACAGTGGGAACTATCACCATGGGCACTGTCAGCAAGAGCACTGTCACCATGAGCACTCTCAACATGAGCATTGTCACCATGGGCACATAACCATGAGCACTGTCACCAGTTGCACTGTCACCATGACCACAGTCACCATGAGCACTATTACCATGAGCATTGTCACCATGGGAATTGTCACCATGAGCACTGTCACCATGAGCACCTTCACCATGAGCAATGTTACTGTGGTAGCGGTCACCATGGAGCCTATAACCATGGGACTGTCACAATGGGCACTATCACCATGGGTATGGTTTAGGATGGGCACTATTACCATGATTGCCGTGACCATGGAGATTATAAGCAGGGGACTCTCACATCGGGCACTATCAGCATGAGCACAGTCACCATGGGCACTGTCACACTGAGCACTGTTACCATGGACACGATCACCATGAGCACTGTCACTGTGGACACTGTCACGATGGTAATTGTCACCATTAACACTATCACCATGAGCACGGTCACCGTGTGCACTCTAACAGTGATGGCGGTCACCATGGACAATATAAACATGGGCACTGTCACAATGGGCACTGTCGCCATGAGCACTGTCACTATGGGCACTGTCGCCATGAGCACTGTCACCATGAGCACTGTCACCATGAGCATGATCACCATGGACACTATTTCCGTGGTTACAGTTACCATGGAGAATATAAGCATGGGAATGTCACAATGGGAACTATCACTAGGAGCACTGTGACCATGACCAATGTGACCATGTCACATTGGGCAGTGTCACAATCGGGCCTGTCGCCATGGGCTCTGTCACCATGAGCACTGTCACCATGGGCACTGTCACCATGAGAACTATCACCATGGGCATTGTCACTATGAACAATATCACCATGAGAAATGTCACCATGGGCACTGTCACCATGTGCCCAGTCCCCATGGGAACTATCACTTTGATTGTGGTCACCATGGAGACTATAACCCTAGGCAGTGTCACAATGTGCAGAATCACCGTCAGCACTATCACAATGAGCACTGTCACCATGAGAAATCTTTCCATGAGCACGGTCACCATGAGCACTGTCACCATGAGCACTGTCACCATGGACACTGTCACCATGGGCACTGTCACCATGGGAACTGTCACCGTGAAAAGTTTCACAAAGGGTAATATCACTATGGGTAATGTCACCACAGTATATTTCACAAAGAGCACTTTCACTGTGAGCATTGTGACCATGAGCACTATCACCAAGAACACTGTCACCATGAGAACTGTCACCATGAGTACTATCACCATGAGAACTGTTTCCAAGGGCACTCTCACTATGGGCACTGTCGCCATGAGCACTGTCACTATGAGCACTGTCACCATGGGCACTGTTCCCATGAGCACTGTCACCATGAGCATGGTCACCATGGGCACTATTTCCATGATTGCGGTTACCTTGGATACTATAAGGATGGGAATGTCACAATGGGCACTATCACCATGAGAACTGTGAGCCTGGTCACTGTCACCATGAGCACTGTGACATTGGGCAGTGTCACAATGGAAAGTGTCACCATGGGCACTGGCACCATGAGCACTATCAGCATGAGCATTGTCACCATGGGCACTTAAGCATGAGCACTGTCACCATTGGCACTGTCACAATGACCACAGTCACCATGAACACTATTACCATGTGCATTGTCACCATGACCACAGTCACCATGAGCACTATTACCATGAGCATTGTCACCATGGGAATTGTCAACAGAGCACTGTCACCATGAGCACGGTCACCATGGGCATTATTACCGTGGTAGCGGTTACCATGGAGACTATAACCATGGGACTGTCACAATGGGCACTATCACCATGGGTACGGATACGATGGGCACTATTACCGTGATTGCAGTGACCATAGAGATTATAACCATGGGACTCTCACATCGGGCACTATCAGCATGAGCACTGTCACCATGGGCACTTTCACCCTGAGTACTGTCTCCATGGACACGATCACCATGAGCACTGTCACCGTGGCCACTGTCACCATGGTTAATGTCACCATTCGCACTATCACCATGAGCACGGTCACCGTGTGCACTATAACAGTGAATGTGGTCACCATGGACAGTATAAACATGGACACTGTCACAATGGGCACTGTCACCTTGAGAACTGTCACTATGGGCACTGTCGCCATGAGCACTGTAACCATGAGCACGATCACCATGGGCACTATTTCCGTGGTTGCGGTTACCATGGAGAATCTAAGCATGGGAATGTCACAATGGGAACTATCCCCAGGAGCACTGTGACCATGAGCACTGTGACCATGGTCATTGTCACCATGAGCACTGTCACATTGGGCAGTGTCACAATCGGCCCTATCACCATGGGCTCTGTCACCATGAGCACTGTCACCATGGGCACTCTCACCATGAGCACTACCACCATAGGCACTGTCACTATGAGCAATATCACCATGAGAACTGTCTCCATGGGCACTGTCAGCATTGCCACTGTCACCATGAGCACTGTCACCATGTGCCCAGTCACCATGTGCAGTATCACCATGAGCACTATCACAATGAGCACTGTCACCATGAGCACTGTCACCATGAGCATGATCACCATGGGCACTATTTCCGTGGTTCCGGTTACCATGGAGAATATAAGCATGGAATGTCACACTGGGAAATATCACCAGGAGCACAGTGACCATGGTCCTTGTCCCCATGAACACTGTCACATTGGGCAGTGTCACAATCGGCCCTATCACCATGGGCTCTGTCACCATGAGCACTGTCACCATGGGCACTCTCACCATGAGCACTACCACCATAGGTACTGTCACTATGAGCAATATCACCATGAGAACTGTCTCCATGGGCACTGTCAGCATGTGCCCAGTCACCATGGGCAGTATCACCATGAGCACTTTCACAATGGGCACTGTCACCATGAGCACTGTTTTCATGGGCACTGTCACCGTGAGCATTGTCACCATGATAACGGTGAAAATGGGCACTATTTCCGTGATTGCCGTCACCATGGAGATTATATCCATGCGAACTGTCACAGTGGACACTGTCACCATGGGCATTGTCACCATGGGCATTCTCACCATTGGTACTGTCACCATGAGCAGTTTCACCCTGGGCACTATCACCATGAGCACTGTTGCCATGGGCACTCTCACTATGGGCACTGTCGCCATGAGCACTGTCACCATGGGCACTATTTCCGTGATTCCACTTACCATGGAGACTATAAGTATGGGAATGTCACAATGGGAACTATTACAATGAGCACTGTGACCATGAGCATTGTGACCATAGTCACTGTCACCAAGAGCAATGTCACATTAGGCAGTGTAACAATGGACCCTGTCACCATGGGCTCTGTCACCATGAGCAATGTCACCATGGGCACTGTTACCATGAGCACTCTCACCATTAGAACTGTCACCATGAGCACTGTCACCATGATCACGTGCACCATGGGCAATATTACTGTGATTGCGGTCACCATGGAGACTATAACCATGGGCAGTGTCACAATCGGCAGTATCACCATGAGCACTATCACAATGAGCACTGTCACCATGAGCACTGTCACCATGGACACTGTCACCATGGGCACTGTCACCATGGGAACTGACACCGTGAAAAGAGTCACAAAGGGTACTATCACTATGGGTAATGTCACCACAGTATATTTCACTAAGAGCACTTTCACTGTCAGCATTGTGACCATGAGCACTATCACCATGAACAGTTTCACCATGAGTACTGTCACCATGGGCACTATCACCATGAGCACTGTTGCCAGGGGAACTCTCACTATGGGAACTGTCGCCATGAGCACTGTCACTGTGAGTACTGTCACCATGGGCACTGTTACCATGAGCACTCTCACCATTAGAACTGTCACCATGAGCACTGTCACCATGATCACGTGCACCATGGGCAATATTACTGTGATTGCGGTCACCATGGAGACTATAACCATGGGCAGTGTCACAATGGGCAGTATCACCATGAGCACTATCACAATGAGCACTGTCACCATGAGCACTGTCACCATGGACACTGTCACCATGGGCACTGTCACCATGGGAACTGACACCGTGAAAAGAGTCACAAAGGGTACTATCACTATGGGTAATGTCACCACAGTATATTTCACTAAGAGCACTTTCACTGTCAGCATTGTGACCATGAGCACTATCACCATGAACAGTTTCACCATGAGTACTGTCACCATGGGCACTATCACCATGAGCACTGTTGCCAGGGGAACTCTCACTATGGGAACTGTCGCCATGAGCACTGTCACTGTGAGTACTGTCACCATGGGCACTGTTACCATGAGAACTGTCACCATGGGCACGGTCACCATGGGCACTATTTCCGTGACTGTGGTTATCATGGAGAGTATATACATGGGAATGTCACAATGGGCACTATCCCCATGAGCACTGTGACCATGAGCAGTGTGACCATGGACACTGTTACCATGAGCACTGTCACATTGGGCAGTGTCACAGTGTGAACTGTCACCATGGGCACTGTCACCAAGAGCACTGTCACCATGAGCACTGTCAGCATGAGCAATGTCACCATGGGCACTTAACCAGGAGCACTGTCACCATTGGCACTGTCACCATGACCACAGTCACCATGAGCACTATTACCATGAGCATTGTCACCATGGGCACTGTCACCATGGGAACTGTCACCGTGAAAAGTGTCACAAAGGATAATATCACTATGGGTACTGTCACCACAGTATATTTCACAAAGAGCACTTTCACTGTGAGCATTGTGACCATGAGCACTATCACCATGAACACACTCCCCATGAGCACTGTTTCCATGGGCACTGTCACCACGAGCACTGTCACCATGGGCATTGTCACCACGGGCACTATTACCATGATTGCGGTCAACATGGTGAATATAACCATGGACACTGTCACAACGGGCACTCTCACCATGAGCACTGTCACCGTGGGCACTGTCACCATGAGCACTCTAACCATGAGCACTATCAAAAGGGGAACTATCACTGTGATAATTGTCACCATGGGCACTGTCACCGTAGGCAATATAACCATGGGTACTGTCACCATGAGCACTGTCACCTTGGGAACCGTCACCATTGGTACTATTACCATGAGCACTATCACCATGAGCACGGTCTCCATGGGCATTTTCACCGAGATTGCGGTCACCATGGTGACTATAACCATCGGCACTCTCACAAAGGGCTTTATCACGAGAACTATCACCATTAGCACTGTCACCATGAGCACTGTTACCATGGGCACTGTCACCATGAGCCCTCTCACCAAGGGAACTGTCACCATGAACTCTGTCCCAATGGGTACTATTACCATGCGTACTGTCAGCATGGTATATTTCACTAAGAGCATTATCACTGTGAGCATTGTGACCATGAGCACGGGCACCTTGAACACTGTTAGAAAGTACACTGGATCCATGAACACTCTCACCATGAGCACTGTCACCATGCGCTCTGTCACCATCAGAACTGTCACCAAGGGCACTGTCAGCATTGTCGCTGTCACCATGAGCACTGTCACCATGGGCCCATTTACCATGGGCACTATCAACTTGAGCATGGTCACCATGAGCACTTTCGCCATGGGCACTGTGACCATGAGCACTATCACCATGAGAACTGTCACCAAAGGCATTGTCATCATTGGAACTCTCACCATGGGCACTGTCACCATGAGCACTGTCACCATGGACACTGTCACCATGGGCACTGTCACCATGGGAACTGTCACCGTGAAAAGGGTCACAAAGGGTACTATCACTATGGGTACTGTCACCACAGTATATTTCACTAAGAGCACTTGCACTGTGAGCATTGTGACCATGAGCACTATCACCATGAATACTGTCACTATGGGCACTATCACCATGAACACTGTTGACAGGGGCACTCTCACTATGGGCACGGTCGCCAAGAGCACTTTCACCATTGCCACTGTTACCATGAGCACTGTCACCATGAGCACGGTCACCATGGGCATTATTTCTGTGATTGCGGTTACCATGGAGACTATAGGCATGGGAATGTCACAATGGGCACCATCACAAAGGGCACTGTGACCATGAGCATTGTAACCATAGTCACTGTCACCAAGAGCACTGTCACATTGGGCAGTGTAACAATGGACCCTGTCACCATGGGCTCTGTCACCATGAGCAATGTCACCATGGGCAATGTTACCATGAGCACTACCACCATTAGAACTGTCACCATGGGCACTGTCAGCCTTGGAACTATCACCATGGGCTCTGTCACCATGAGCACTGTCACCATGATCACAGTCACCATGGCCACTCTAACTGTGATTGCGGTCACCATGGAGACTATAACCATGTGCAGTGTCACAAGAGGCAGTATCACCATGAGCACTGTCACCATGGACACTTTCACCATGGGCATTGTCACCATGGGCATTCTCAACATGGGTACTATCACCATGAGCAGTTTCACCATGGGCACTATCACCATGAGCACTGATGCCATGGGCACTGTCGCCATGGGCACTCTCACTATGGGTACTGTCGCCATGAGCACTGTCACCATGGGCACTATTTCCGTGATTCCACTTACCATGGAGACTATAAGCATGGGAATGTCACAATGGGCACTATCACCATGAGCACTGTGAGCCTGGTCACTGTCACCATGAGCACTGTGACATTGGGCAGTGTCACAATGGAAACTGTCACCATGGGCACTGGCACCATGAGCACTATCAGCATGAGCAATGTCACCATGGTCACTTAACCATGAGCACTGTCACCATTGGCACTGTCACCATGACCACAGTCACCATGAACACTATTACCATGTGCATTGTCACCATGACCACAGTCACCATGAGCACTATTACCATGAGCATTGTCATCATGGGAATTGTCAACAGAGCACTGTCACCATGAGCACGGTCACCATGGGCATTATTACCGTGGTAGCGGTTACCATGGAGACTATAACCATGGGACTGTCACAATGGGCACTATCACCATGGGTACGGTTACGATGGGCACTATTACCGTGATTTCAGGGACCATGGAGATTATAAGCCTGGGACTATCACATCGGGCACTATCAGCATGAGCATTGTCACCATGGGCACTGTCAACCTGAGCACTGTCACCATGGACACGATCACCATGAGCACTGTCACCGTGGCCACTGTCACCATGGTTAGTGTCACCATTCGCACTATCACCATGAGCACGGTCACCGTGTGCACTACAACAGTGAATGTGGTCACCATGGACAGTATAAACATGGACACTGTCACAATGGGCACTGTCACCTTGAGAACTGTCACTATGGGCACTGTCGCCATGAGCAGTGTAACCATGAGCACGATCACCATGGGCACTATTTCCGTGGTTGCGGTTACCATGGAGAATCTAAGCATGGGAATGTCACAATGGGAACTATCCCCAGGAGCACTGTGACCATGAGCACTGTGACCATGGTCATTGTCACCATGAGCACTGTCACATTGGGCAGTGTCACAATGGGAACTGTCACCATGGGCACTGTCACCATGAGCACTATCAGCATGAGCAATGTCACCATGGGTACTGAACGATGAGCACTGTCACCATTGGCACTGTCACCATGACCACAGTCACCCTGAACACTATTACCATGAGGATTGTCACCATGGGAATTGTCACCATGAGCACTGTTACCATGAGCACGGTCACCATGGGCACTATTACCGTGGTAGCGGTCACCATGGAGACTATAACCATGGGACTGTCACAATGGGCACTATCACCCTGGGGACGGTTACGATGGGCCCTATTACCGTGATGGCAGTGACCGTGTAGATTATAAGCATGGGACTCTCACATCGGGCACTATCAGCATGAGCACTGTCACCATGGGCACTGGCACCATGGACACTATCACCATGGACACTATCACCATGAGCACTGTCACCGTGGACACTGTCACCATGGTTATTGTCACCATTAGCACTATCACCATGAGCACGGTCACCGTGTGCACTAT
>NW_026711750.1:0-45944 GCF_026419965.1 Kogia breviceps
TATCTATGTAGAGTACCATGTCATCTGCAGACATTGACAGTTTTACGTCTTTTCCAAATTCGGTTCCATTTATTTCTTTTTCTTCTCTGATTGCCATGGCTAGGACTTCCAAACCTATGTTGAATAATAGTGGTGAGAGTGGACATCCTTGTCTTCTTCCTGACCTTGAGAAAATGCTTTCAGTTTTTCACCTTTGAGAATGATATTTGCTGTGGGTTTGTCATATATGGCCTTTATTATGTTGAGCACATGCCAGGAAGCAACTAAGCAAGCGTGCCCCAACTCCTGGGCCTACGAACCACAACTATTGAAGCCCGCATGCCTAGAGCCCATGCTCCGCAACAGAAGAAGCCACCGCAATGAGAAGCCCAGGCACTGCAATGAAGAGTATCCCCTGCTAACTGCAAGTAGATAAACCCCATGTGCATCAACGATGAACCAACACAGCTATAAATAAAGAAATAAATTTACTTAAAAAATAAAAATAAAAAAGAAGAATTGAAATCTCACAGAGTGTGTTCCCTAGCCACGATGGAATCAAATTAGAAACCAGTAATAGAAAGCAAAAAGGAGAAGCCCTAAACACTTCAAAATTGTGGTAGACACATCATTCCAGTTTATCTTTCACACCCTTGTTATAGAAGATCTGAAGTGAGGAAGAGTTGCCTCCTGAGCTGAAAGACATTTCAGGCTGGCCCAAAAGAGAGCTCACTCTGGCTCTTTCAAACAGAGTATTGTTCAGGGCAAGGCTGGAGGAAGGGAGACTGTTCAGGAGGCTGCTACATCAGTGCCACCTGACATTAAAGCTCGTGGTGCACTCGCAAAGGAAGTACAGCTAGCTTGCTGGTTGTTAGTGGAATCGGTTTGGTGGCTGATTGGATTTGGGAAGCACGAGGGAGGTATTGGTGTGGTTGTTGGAAAGTCCTGTGAGAAGGCAAGATGCGGGTGCCTTCCTGGTATATATAAGACCGGTGTCCAGTCTAACCCATGGACGCATACACCTCGGTTCTTTCTCGGTCCTGCTCCACTGTTTTAAAGTTTCAATGCAGTTGTCCTCACCTCCCTCTTCCTTCTCTTGTGTCTTTCTCCTCCTTGTCCTTCTCTTCCTCATCCTTCTCCTCCTCAATTCTTCCTCTGATAGTGCCATCTGTTGGATAAGGCTGTCCTCTCTGGACAGGCAGAAGAGTGTCCTTCCTGAGGTTTGTGGGATTGGAACCTAAGGCCAGGTAGGCGCTTTGCCTGCCCTACCATCCTGTTAGCCTCAGACATGTTATGTGGTAAGTGGACCACAGATGTGTCTTCAAACTTGTATTTTTGTTCCACTTTTCAGAATGCAATGATGGTGGTAGACCACCTCAAGGAAGAAAGAAAGGTTGGAGTTCTTTCCCAGGTAATTCTTGGAAGAGGAGTCTTCATTATGAACTTCTGTGAGTACTTCAAGGACAGCAGGAATATAAAGAAGCTCAAGGACGCCCGTGAGTGTGTGATGGGAAGACTGGGTGGGAAAGGGCAGTGAAGGGGTCAATCATAGGGCCAAGGGCATGGCAGTCCCTGACCTTTGCTCGCTTCCCTCCCTTCACAGAGCTGCAGGTCCAGCTGCTGAAGCACACAAAACATGTCATTGTGCACACCCTCTGTGTGTTGCCCAAGACTCAGCATGACTTCAGCTCCTTCGGGTGGACATGTGGTACCAGACCGTAAGCACCTGCTTCCTCCCTCGGGTGGTCCCAGGAAGCCGCAGGTGGGTAGGAGGTGGAGGTGGTGACTGGGTGCCTGGACGCTTCCCTTTCAGGAAATGATGCTCTGCTTCTCAGTCAATGGGGTGTTCAAGGAAGGTGAGTGTGTGTAGACCCCCACCACAGACGCCACACTGCTGCCTCCCCCTGGCCAGGCTCAGTCCCAGCACCTTCCAGTTTCGCTGACCCCGTCCTTTCCCTTCTGTTCCCTTCCATTACCTTCCCCTTCTCTTCCTTTCCCATCATTTCCCTTCTCTTCCCTTCCCTTCCCTACCTTTCCCTTCCCATCCTTTCATTTCCATTCCCTCCCCTCCCCTCCCCTCGCCCCTCCCCTCCCCGGTTCCCTCCATTCCCCTTCCTCACTGTGTTCTCCAGCCCTCAGTCTTCCCACCGACACCCCAGGTCTGAGATGTGTCTACGCCTGTCTGTCCTGCACACCCTGGGCGTTGGGGACACAGGATGTGGAGTTTGGTGGGTATCATTCCATATCGTTACTCTGAGAATTCGTGCAATTACTTAACCTGCCAGTTTCTTCATTTGCAAAACGGGGTAGTAGTATCCACCTCTTGTGTGGCTGTGCAAAATGCATCCTGTGAACTTGTGTAGTCGTTTTCAGGGACCCTGTCACTGGGTGCAGACTGTTCCTATAGTGGCCCTCCCCATTCCCAACACCCTGGCCCCTGTGAACAACTGCTCTCTCAGCATGAGTGTCCAGTCACACCCTGACTGGGGACCACCACGTGAGCATGTAGAGCACGTGTGGCTCTGCGGCTTACTGTTGCTTGTTTGCTGTTGAAGTGGAAGGAAGTTCTCAAGGCTGTGTGTGTGCCTTCACCTGGACCTTCATCGCTACCCCTGCCAGCTATGCCAGGTGAGAGCCCTGTTGTTGGCGGGAACGCCTATACCAGGCTGCACTCATGTGCGTGGGAGTGAGGTTGCACAGACCTTAGGTGTACTCAGTATTGTGGAAAGCTAGCAGGGAGATGAACATGGGCTCTGGAATCGGCCTATGGGTTCTCTCCTTGACCCAACACTCACTCGCTGTGTGACCTTGGTCAAGTCACATGACCTCTCTGTGACTCAGTGTCTTCTTCCAAGAATGGGGATACGACAGTCCACTCCTTAGGCTGTGTGTCTATTTTTATAAATAAAATACCCCCCGCCTCTCTCTCTCTCTCATTCTCTCCCCTCCTCCTCCAGGTCTCCTGTCATTCACATATGAGTCCATTTAATGGTGTTTTAAAAATCCCATAGATTTTCCCCACTCTTATTCATTCTTTGTTTTCTTATCTGATTAGATAACTTCAAATTACTTATTTTTTAGTTCATAAATTCTTTCTTCTGCTTGATGAAGTCTGCAATTATAGCTCTCTATTACGTTTCTAAATTCATCCATTGTATTCTTCAGCTCCATAATTTCTCTTTTGTTCCTTTTTGTGATTTCTATCTCCTTGTTGACTTTTTCATTTTGTTCAGGTATTGCTTTTCTGATTTCCTTGAGTTGTCTTGTAGCTGGCTGGGCATCTTTAAAACAATCATGTTTAATTCTTTGTCAGGCAATTCATGGACCTCCATTACTATGGGGTCAGTTAGTGGGAAATTATCTTGTTTCATTGGTGGGGTGTTTAGCTTCCTAGATTTTTCCTGCCCCTGAAAATCTGGCATTGGTGTCTTCACATTTAAGGAAGCAAACTCCTCCATCAGCCTTTACTGAGTTTCCTCAGGAGAGAAACACGTGTACCAGTCAGCCAAGCTAGGGATACTGGGGGTCTCTGAGGCCTCTTCTGTGGATGCACCTGCTTTGCCCTTCTTGTTCCACCTTGTGAAGGAACTGTTTGGATGACACACACATTTGCTCAGTTGCACAAAGCCAGGACACATGCTTTCAGCCTCCTGTTTATTTTCCCCATTTCAGTACCCTGAAGTGTTTAAGGTATGTCTGCTCTCACCATCGAGCTGAGTGGTGCCAGTTCTCTTTATACACATGGGCATGATCTGTTGAGGCATGAGTGCACTTTCTGCAGGGGTGTCCATGGAGAGCAGGTTCTGAGGGGGACAGGCACATGGACTGCTGGATGTGTGCGTGGGCAAATTGAGCCTTCTGTAGGTGATGGGTCGTGTGAGGTTTATAAGGTACAGTCTATGAGGCAGTTAGTAGAAACTGCAGCCCTTTGTTGTGCTTGGTGCCGTATTTGCTGTGAGCCTTTGCCCTTTCCCCTTCTCCTTGCTATCCCAAGACTATTCAGCCATGCTCATCACCTCTGGGTTCTGGGTTTGGGTAAGAAATAAGTGGGATCCTGGGCAGTGTCTAGCACCACTGGATATTCAGGTGCTCACCACACTGTCAGTTTTCCCCATAGGAGGAATTGCAGGCCTAGTGCATCTATCTAGGCATTGATACGTGTAGCGTTGGGGCAAGTTTGATGATGGGAAAGTTAATCTGTTCTTCCTACACTCTTTAAAATGTCTGCTGTTGGATTTTTTTATTTTTTTACAATGGATCAGGGTGTTGGGGCTTCATCACTGGATCCCAGGGCTCCCACAAAAACACTCTCGCCCATGGCTGATTGGGCAAAATGTTTACTAGGAGACTCCTATTCTGCCAACTTCCTGACGTCACACTCTAGAACTATGTTTTGAATGGAAAAATGTTTGAGTGGATAAAAAGAAGCAACCCAGGAAAAAGTTCATTCTCGTCTAGTACTATGAAAACCTATGAACCACAATTTTATTTTCAATGGTTTTCACGTGGAAGGGGTTTCCAAATTGTACTGGAGAGTCATATCATGACAAACAACACAGCTCATGAATAAACACCCTGTACAGAATCCCTATCTTCTCACTTCTCTCCATCCTTTGCCTGGAATAAATTTTAATTGTGGATGTACCTCCTATTTCCATTCTATGGTAATCCTCACAGGATGAGCCTCTTATTCGACCTATTATATTCAACCTAGGGCTGTTGTGTTTTACATGGTGGTGGTTGGTGGGTAGGGATATTCAACTCTATGCCACAGGACAGTAAATGCAACCGTTTCTCTTCTTTCGAGGTCGATGGACCTGGAGTCTGTCATACAGAGTGAAGTAAGTCAGAAAGAGAAACACAAATATTGTATGCTAACACATATATATGGAGTCTAACAACAACAACAACAAAAAAGGTAATGAGGAACCTAGGGGTAAGAGCGGAATAAAGACACAGACCTACTAGAGAATGGACTTGAAGATATGGGGAGGGGGAATGGTAAGCTGTGACAAAGTAATAGAGTGTCATGGACCTATATACACTACCAAATGTAAAAGAGAGCTAGTGGGAAGCAGCAGCATATCACAGGGTGATCAGCTCCATGCTTTGTGACCGCCTGGAGGGGTGGGATAGGGAGGGTCGGTGGGAGGGAGACACGAGAAGGAGGAGGTATGGGAACCTGTGTGTGTGTGTGGCTGGATCAGCTTGTTGTAGGGCGGAGGCTGGCACACCATTGTAAAGCAATCATGCTCCAATAAAGATGTTAAAAAAAACCCAAAAAACAAAATGAAAACACTGACAATATACTTACTTCCATATATCTTAACGAATTTCTCAAAGGAACAAAGAAAAACAGGTTCTGAATGCAATGTCCATAATGATCCAGCTCCATCTGACGCTATCTCCTGTGTACTGTTGCTAGGTAAGTCAACTTTGCTTTCTGAACGTAGTCACATAGGACATCTAGATCAGTAGTACACATGTCTGTTTGAACGAGAAGAATTGGAGTATTTACCGTCAGGTAAACAGCATCACAACGGTTCTGTTGCTCCCCTTTCCCATTTCTCTGTGTTAGATAAAGCCACTCCTCCTCGTAAAACCACTGGCATCAACTTCCAAAGTGGCCACCTCAAAACAAAAAAGAAAAAAAAAAGGAAAATGTGTTCCTGTGAAATCCTGCCAAATCACATGAAAGAGAAATGGTTTATCATGCTGCCTAAACACAGTGCCTGATAAATGTAATGTCTAAACTGGACCCCAGATACACAGATTTTTAACCACAGAGTTTCCTCCCCGCCCCCACAATATATAGTAGAGGGTGGTGACAGGGCCCCACTGATGTAACTAAATGTTTTAAAACGGTCCTGAGGAACTCCTGATCATCATCTCAGAGAAAGAATGATTGATTTGAGTTATCAGGTCTGACAGGAGCAAAATCTGACTTAAGAGGGATAATGAGGGAGCCAGAATTGGTCTCTTGGTCAAAAATGTTGATCCCAGTCACCATCAGGTGAGCAGAGTTAGGCTCGATAAAATTATTCTACACTTTACACTGTTGATCTGCTCATTTGTATCTAATTATAACAACTATATCAGGTCTTGGTGTCACATTCCATCCTATGACTACACGGAGATGTTTCCTACATCCAGTGTAAAGTTTCATAATAGGCTCTATTTTAAGTAAAGATATGCCTCGTTTTCTGTCTCCTGAATTTATGTGTCCCACAAATACTTCTCCACAGTTACATGAGACACAGTGACCTGCACGAATAACTGTCTTCTCTTATTATTCTTTACCCAAAAGTAGGACACTTTTTCCGTAGGCCAAGAACCACAGAATCTCATGTCTTTTCTAAATACCTCAACTTTAACCAGAGTAGAAAATTTGACCTGTTGCATTTTCTTCAGCTAATTTATGCAGCCATGCCACATTGCAGGAACCTAGTAAAATAATCCGAACAATGTATAGTATTGTTTAGTGAAGCCAGCAAACCAGAAAGATCAGATCACAGTTATTTTGGACGTACTGATGATCCTGAAATTTCCCTCACAAATCAGCAAATCAGGTGTTTCTGGATTTGAAATTTAAAGAAAAAAACCCTACATTATATATTCTCCTACTCCTTTCTCTGTTCTTTCTGGGGAGACACAGACAGAATGTACACTGTAAAATCTAATGAATTCAGATTCCACTCATTTGTAATTGTTGTAATTCAGGCACGGGGAGTATGGTGACTAAACTTTATGATACCTTCTATTCAGTGTTTATTTGAAAGAAGGAAGTATTTTCAGCTATCATCAAACAATTCGTAAACAACTCATATACACATAATTCACAGATTAAAGATATGTTTATATCTATACACAAACGTTAAATAGAGGCCATGAAATAGACTCAAATTTGACTGGGTCTAATTAGCGTGGCATCCCAAATAGATCTCTCACGATCTCAACTTTTCAGGAACTAGGGCTGATTTGCCAGATTTTGTGAATTAGTAAGGCTGAACCCAATGTTACCTTCTGGTGAGGAACCTGGTGTGTGAGCAGAACACAGAGTCTGGAGCCAGACAGCCTGTGGGCCACTCTTGGTGTGCCACCTGCAATATCCGTGACCTCTTAGTCAACTGATTGATTTAATACCTCTGGACTTCAGTGTTTGCATCTGTAAAGTTCTGTAACAGTATGTAATCTACAGAGTTACCTCTCTTAAATGAGTTATCCTTCTCAGGTGTGTAGCCCCCAGTAATCAGTATACACTTTTGCTCTGAAATTGAAAACTACAACTCATTAGATTTGCTTTAATTTCCTTTAGAAGTGCATGAAACTGAAGTCAACAGCGCTTACCTGTACCCACTTCTTAGGCTCTTAACAGTAGTTTCTACAGTATGCCCAGGATTGTGGTTTTGGGGAGGACTTATTTCATCCTTATGTCTTAATTTGGTATTTGTTAAATTTCATGTGCTATGGAGGGGAAAAGAAGCACATAAAATTAACAAATTAGAGAGGGGTGGGTGTAGGTTGAGCCTAAGCTTGTGTGCTTAGAAGGTCACTCAGAAGCACCAACAGCACAGTGGAGATGAGGAATTTGGGCACTCTCAAATCTCCAGTTCTCCCGAGGTCATGTTCCCCTGAAACATGCAGATCAAGTAGAGCCCTACTGTCATTGGACCCTACTGTCAGAAAGCTGACTCAGCCCTAACAGGCACATGAGGGTTGTGGGTTCCTAAGGCTGCGGGTCATGCAGATGCTATCATCCTGTGGACAATAGTTACCTGACAGGCCCAGCCCATCTTGTCTGGTCAGAACACTGGGCTCTTAAACCCAAAGGACATGTGGTCTCTTTGGCCCTGTTGCCGCCATGACCCTGTTATAGATCCAGCCCTTCATGTCACTAGGGCATGGTGGACTCCTAAACCCTGCATGTCATGTGGCTCCTTCTCTCATGTCACCCTGACTGGCTACCAGCATGTGGTAACCTCAGCCCTTGATGTGATCTACTGCTCAGGGTTATGTGGATGCTATAGTCTTGTACCCTTCCCAGCATGGTACATGTCAAGTTCAGCAATCTCCATCACGTGAAGTTTGTGGGCTACTAAACGCTGTAGATTCATATATGGGCAACAGTGTGCCTCCTACCACACATGGCACCCAAATTTCTTCCACTCATGTGAGCTCTGCAGCTTCTGGACCCTTGTTGGTCAAGTGGATCTTATAGTCATGTGCCAGCATGTCGTCACGTGAGACTCAGCCCCCTCAGTCATGTGAAGATTGAGGGTTCCTCAAGTTCAGTGGTTCAGGTGGTCCCCGACGTCATGTGATCACCTATGTTTGTGCAGGAGGGTCGGCCCTTTAAGAGTGGGGAGGGTATATTGAACTGCAGTTCAGCTTAACCTCCAAAAGAGTCAGACCCATAGGTGCAGAAGACCATTAGACCTGTGGTGGGTGCTCTGGCTGAGGGGGGACTTTGAGGAGACTCTGGCTCAGAATCCAAATTTTCCACCAACTTTTATATCCTGCCATGGTGGGTGGTACTAGTGTAGTAGGTGCCCCTGCCTGTACTAGAAATTTACTCAGGGAACTGGGCTTTTAAAGCACCCAAACAATGCCAGATCGAGGTCTGGGAAAGAGCCGAGGGCCTGAGAGAGAGTGTTGGACGTAGTTGGGCGTGGGAGGGTGCTTCTGGATATGGCCTAACTGTTGAACATCTGGCAGAGAAAGCCTGTGGTTGTGAATGACCTGAACCTGTACTTATGGGAGCAGCTGCTGGTAGAGAGTGAAATGGACTCAGAGGATCTCCTGACCTGAGTGCGTGGGGAGGTCGTGGACAAGGTGGCTGGGGTTCATGAACTTGGATGTCATCTCTCAGCAGCAGGGTCCTGGTCCCTCATGAAAGTGGTATTGAATGAGTCAAGATGAACAGATAGTGAGATTGTGTTTACATTTAAGGGGGCTTAATACTTCTTGATACATGGCTCAAGAATATTGTCACTTGTGGTAATTTATATTACATGATGCTTAAATAATCCACTTTATTATTCTCTCACTTCAGCATTTGCAAGCTTGTTCTACAAAACACTAGAGCCACAAAAAAACAGCAGCAACGAAATTGGACTGTACTTCAGAGACGTGTGGAGCATACAGGACTAAAGATAAATGAATGTCCTTACCATAGGATGTTTTTTAGATAATATGCTAATATGCAATATGAATGTCAAAGGGAGGGATAGTTTCCACAACTTATGCGGGGATGATACATATGCCCACAGAACATCTGAGGAATGAGTGTTCCCAGAAAATATACTGGGAAGACGTGTCCACACTAAATCCCCTACCACTTTAAAACCTTGTGCCTTTCCTTACTAAGAGCAAGAGAATATATGTTTATAATTATTATAATCTATTCTTCTTCTCTTTAAGAAATAAATTATTCCTCTGAAATGCATTTTATCTTATCTCATCAGCCAGTCTCTCTGCTACTTAAATCTATTCATATTTTAGTCTTCAGAGGTAACCTCAATTTCTAAACATGTGTCTGATAGCACGGTGGCAAAGACAAGTGCATAAGTGCAAATCATTAAGCAGTCTTATCTATAGCAAAAAATATAGTGCCTCCCTCTGGAAAGCAAAGTACAACTTACCTGTCTGGATGAACAGACACAATGCCTCTCATTTTATACAATATCCCACACTTTTCCAAAACAGTTTTATTATTATGTAATAATTAGTGCTGCCATGTTCTGAGTCCCTATTATGTGTCAAGCACTGTGATAACCTCATCATGTAAGTTAAGTCATTTCACCCTCAGAAAAATACTGAGAGGGTGTTATTTCAGATGGCAGACAAGACACGTGAGTCAGGAGAGGCTGAGCTATGCTGTGCTTATAGACAATCCCCAAATCTCAGTGGCTTATCCCTCACTCCCACGACATGTCCATGGCAGGTGCACGTCCATCCCAGGATGTCGGAGATCTGATCTCTTCTTACTGGAATGACTTTGAGCCTGAAAGTGACAGAGCAGGCACCATCTAGAAAATTGTCGATCACTGTGCCTGAAGGAAAGAGGGCCCTGTGACTGGGGGGAGGTGTCACACCACCAACCATATGTTGTGGCCCAGAATTATTTCATATATCACTCAAACCCATTAGCCAGAGCTAGTCACATTTATGGCACAGCCCTAGCAAAGGAGATAAAGCAAGAAGTGCAGTTCTGCCAGGGGCCTGGAACAGGGGAGAAATGGAAACACATGGCAGACAGGACCACTGATTGCTGCATGATGCAATGGAAATGCAGAGATTGAGTATTGTGTAAAGTCACATGGGCAGTAAGGGACAGAGCAGGATTTGAATGCAGACAGGTATGTTTTCAAAGTCGATGTTGTTTACATACTCTTTTCTATATTGTATGCTCTTCTCTTAAATTAAATACATATATTCTCTTGACCCCTGAACAACGTCTGGGTTGGGGATGCCGACCCCCTGCACAGTAAAAATTCCACAGATAACTTTGCAGTCCCCCCAAAATATAACTACTAATAGCCCACTGTTGACTGAAAGCCCTCCTGATAACATAAACAGTGGATTAACACATATTTGGTGTGTTATATGTTATATAGTGTATTCTTGCAATAAAGTAAACCAGAGGAAAGAAAATGTTATTAAGAAAATCATAAGGAAGAGAAAATACATTTACAGTAAAAGTTTGCATCATCGGCTTACGAAATGAATTGTCTGTCCATCAGTACCTACATCAATACTGGCTTATATGATACAAAACATGGTAGATATTGTATGTATTACTAACACTAAACACCAAAAGTAGAAAGATCGTGGGGAAAAGAAATTCATATTTTTTTACAGGTATAGGGATTCATGCATTGATAATGAAAAGCAGCAATATCAGTGCTTTATGGTTGTCTAGTATGATGGACACCATTGCTTCATGGTAGCCTAGACCGTACACTAATGAATGAATCATTATAAAACTTTTATGGCATACAGTGTCACAGTGATATTAATAATACAGCATTGGAAACATTGTTATACGAAAAAAAAACACATACCTGTGGTGATGATAGGTTGATACGTAGTTTCTCCAATTATGAGAGAGATAGAGACAGAGACAGAGAGAGAGATATGACAGAGAGACATACTGTACGGGTATGTAATTCTTTGAAAGCAAAGTTTTAAAACAGTACGAAACTAACACGTCATTAATTTTTCGGTAAATATCACTCACTTTATGCCTGTGTAAGGATAGGCTATCCAATTCAATACCTGTCTTGTGCATGATGTTCTACACATGTATTTTTTATACATTTATTGAAAAACAAAGCACTTATAAGCAGACCCACACAGTTCAGACCCTGTTGTTCCAGGGTCAGCTGTACTTATAGTAGAGATCCTATTACTTCAGTGCTCCAGTTCCCTCTTACTTAATCATCGATGTGCCAAAAGTGGAACTGAATAGACTTGTTGGCAGTGATGGCATTGCAAAGCTGCGGGCCTCTTCCAATCAGATGCATGGATTGGATATTTGAGTGTTTATTCAAACATAAAAATTAGAAAATAAAACCTGGTGGTAGATGAAAAGCCTGTTCAAGGATCATTTACTTTTTAAAAATTAATCTCAGGTCTTTCCACTCTTATCAAGGAAAAATAATAAAAATAAGAACAGAAATTAATGGAACTGATAACAGATCTCACAGAGCTCAATAACAACAACAAAATGCTAGCTGCAGGCACTTTAGAGAGATAAGATAATAAGGAAACATCTAGCAACAAGGGTCAAGAAAATTAAATATAATGCATGGAGAAGCCACTCTGAAATGAGAAAAGCTGTCACACTTTCAGTTTCAGCAAAGATTCAAAAGATACAACAGTGTTATGGAACAGATATACTGATAAATTTAAAATTTAGAGTAAACAGATAAATAGCACAAAAATAACCCAATTTTTTTGCAAAAGAAACAGAAAATCTTAATATTATTAAAAGTATTCTTGACAAAGAATACACGAGAAGGCAAAAGTATTAGCCAAATTCAGTTTCCCAAATGCAAAAAGTATACATAAATTAATAGCAAGCTAAATCCTGTCACGGCTAAGACAGGAAACACAGTATGACAAAGTCCTGTTTAATCCCAAGTATGCCACATTGTTTTAACATTAGGAGACCTGTGAAGATAATTTAGCCCATTAGTGAAATAAAGGAAGGAGGAAAGAATGATTATTACAAAATATTGAGTAAAAAAAGGCCTACAAAAATAGAAATAACCAACCAGCAATAAAACTGACAATAACAGGAATTCTAAGCAATTCATAAATAGAAAGATGTTTCTTTAGACTGACAACAAATATTAAAAAAAGGTAAACAACATCAAACATCATACTCAATAGCAAAACGTTGGAAGCATTCCCTTTAAAATCAGAAGAGAGACAATGATGACTTACATGACCACTTTGTTTTAGCATCATACTGCATCTCCTAGGCAGTACAGTGAGCCAGAATGTATATATGCATCTATACTCATGTGAATTAATAAATGAGTACAAGTGAAGATAAAGCTGTCAAGAGTTACCTTCATGTAAATTCAAAAGAGGCTAAGGAAATTAAGATTAATGATAGAGATTAATAAGTTTGTTGAGTATAAGACTAATATACACAAAATAATTGTAACAAATAGAAAGTACCATTTGCATTCTGAATATAACTTTTACAAAGGCAAAAATTATAACGTTCTATAAAATCAACTATGAATTGGATACCATTGGCAACTCTTCTGACATACATGAACACTCATATGCTTTCCTTTTATTTAGTGACCAAAGAGCAAAAACATGAAACCAGTCTGTGTGTGTGTGTGTGTGTCTGTGTGTGTGTTTCTGTACACATTAACCAGAACCCCTTACAGATCGGGTTCTAAATGGGATCTTGGTTGTATGAAGCATATATACCATCCTGAGACTTGGAGGCGTAACTGAATGACATGGGAGCCACGTATGGCTCAGTGACATGGTCAAGTGTGTATGATGGGAGGGGTCTCTGGTTCTTATGGAGCAGTCACAGCAGAGTGCCTGGAATGCAAACATGTCAGTTAGCACACAGGCAGCAGTGGTGTTTCAGCTATAACATTCCCCAAGTGTGAATGGACTTCCTCTGGCTGCATAGCATTCAAGCCGTCTTTTCTGGCCCTAACAGAGTTTTTGTCAGCTATGTAATATATTTCATTAACAACATCTTATTTTTCTTAAATAGCTATTAGATGAATAGCTGGCATAGGCAAGTGGGAAACTTGATTGATAGAGTACTTGACACCAAAATTGGTTGCAAGCCAAGGGACCTGAAGGAAATGGGATTCTGAGCAAAGTTATTTGGCTTAGGTGCATCTGAAGACAGTAAGGCTCCAACTGACATTAGAGGAGGAAATATTGGTGTTCCATGGCACACAATGGTGAAACAGTTGCAAGAGTTGTCGCCTGTGGGCACTTGAATGAAATGCCTTTGAAGTCAATGTGTCGGTGGACCAAATAGATGCTCTTAGGGACTCAGACAACGCTCCCTGCCCCACAGCACTGAGAAACACATTAGTGCAGAGGGCATCTTCATCTTCCAGGTGTTCTGAAGTGGCTGACTTGTGTAGGCCACAGATGAGATGGAAGATCCCCTCATTTCAGGGAGTATGTTTGAGTCCTGGGGTTGCAGGCCCAGTAGGAGCACTTAACCTCCTGCCTCAAGGTGAGTGCTGTTTACCTTAATAAGCAGCAAGGCTGGAAAGGTAGTCACACTGGTTTGACCTACAGCAATCTTTGAAGGTGCCTTACTGATCAACAGATGCCGTAGATCTTGAAATATCCGAAAATACTCCAAAGTTGCATTTGATCAGTGTAAAAATAAATAAAATATAAATAAGTATTTATTTATCATAAAATATAAGAACATATAAATAAATAAGTCAAGCTCTAGATCTGGTGACTTGAGCTATCGTGATGGCAAATGGTACTCCCTTACTCAATTCCCACACTTGACCCAGAACACGATCAATGAGTGGAATACTAAGGAAAGACCCTACAATGAAGTTACACGTAAACACAGTAAAACTTCTCCCCAGGCTTATCAAAGGGACAGTCAGCTATTTACCGCTGTTACTGTGCAATTGCTTTATGGACACTTGCTCTAAGCCAGGGCTCAAAAAATTTTTTCTGGAAAGGGACAGATGACAAATATTTGAAGCTTTGCAGGTCTTTCAGTTTCTGATGGAGCAATTTAGATTTGCATTGTATAGCAAAAGCTGACATAGCCACAGCATGGCTGTCTTCCAATACAACTTTATATATGGACAGGGACATGTGAATTTCAAATAATTTTCACATGCCAGGAAATATGATTCTTCTTTGGATTTTTTTAACCATTCGACTATGAAAAATCATTCTTAGCTTGCAGGTCATACAGAAACAGGCTCATGGACCATAGTTTACCAATCCCCACTGTAAGCTAATGGAATCACTAGGTCCCCAAAAAGAGCACTGAGTGGAAAGTCAGCAAAGTGAGGTGGCAGGCATTCCTAAGGTCTTCTGCCAAGCATAACCACAAAGCTGATGCCTTTTAACATAGTGTTTTTGATCTTTATTGCATACTGCTATCACATGAAGAGTTTTAAAAATGTGATTGCTTGGGTCTGCACGCAAATCTATTTTAAGTGTTATGGGTGTACGTGGGCGCTAGTGATTTTTTCCAAACTTCCCAATGACTCTAGTGTGTAAACAAGGTTGAGAGCTGCCTGAACAATTTTAATGATGAGAGTGCAAGTATTTTACAATATTTAGTTTAAAATCTTACAGTTGTGGTTTTTGAATAATAATATGCCAGTAATGAATACATACAGTATTCCAATCATAATAAGTACATAACCGTGCTGGAAAGTATGAAATAAGAATTCCCATGTAATATATGGAGAATGCTCTCCTTCAAGGAAGGAAAGAAGGAAGGGAAGGTGCGAGGGAGGGAGGGAGGGAATGGGAAGACACAGTGGTAAGGCAGGGGATACCAGTGGTAATGTCAGGGAGGAAGGCTAAACCACTGATGAGCCCAGAGCCAGGTATGGGTTAAAACCAAGCACCCAGGCGCCCAGGAATGACCGGAGAGTGAAGTCTTCTCTTCAGGAGATGCTCACAAACCAGGGTAAGCATTGAAGGGACAGAACAAATGCATCAAATGGAGTGATTGGTACTGAGGGAATAGGAAAAATAGAAAAGTCTGGAAAAGACCTAAAGATAGTATTTCCCTAGAGAGATAAAGGAGTGGTAAAAGTTGAAATTATCTCCATCGTATAAGAACAGAACAATGACCAGGAAGATGGCTGATTGAACACAAGGGTGTACTTTCACTTCCTCCAGAAACTTCATTAAAACAACATTAAAGGTAAACAAATCAATACAATGGTGTATTACCCAGCAATGAAAAGGCAAGGACACGGGTGGATCTCAAGAAAAAAAAAATATGCTAAGTTAAAGACGCCAGGCACAAAGGAGTGCAGGATGTGTGATTCTATTTATAGGAAACTCTAGAGCAGGAAAAGCTAATATATGGAAATGGAAAGCAGATCAAAGTTTGCATGGGGCCAGAGGAATAAGAGGAGATTAACTGAGAACCTTTAGGGAATGTGGTATGTGGTGTATATCTTGATTAAGCTGGCAGTTAGCCCTAACCCCTGATTTTTACATGTAGGGAACCGGTTACCAGGAAAAGTTGGGTGAGTCATGTAAAGTGTTGCAGCTTATTAATCAGCGAAGAGATACTCATATCTGCTTATCAATGATAATTTGTCCTTGTTATGCTGCGTAGGGAGCCAACAGCTATAGTGTTTCACCCTAAGCACCTGGGAAGACACTGACCCAGACACAAACATCCTTTTATACAAGCAAAGCATAGATCTGAACGAATAACTATTGTGCATTCCAGTCACCCATTTATAAACATAGTTGACATTCTCACGCGTTCCTTTGCCTTGACTTCTTAATGTTTATAATTACACATAAAACACAAGCATTAATTAATACCTTCTTCTGAGGAACCATAAAAGCATTAACATTCATTAATATCTTCTTCTGAGGAACCATACTGTAATACACAGTTTTATACCCTGACATTTTTATTTCACATTGTATCATACGGTGTCAGGAATATTCTGTCTTGCTTTTTGTAATCTACCACTCAAACCCGAACTCATTCTTGAACAATAATGCTTTTTCTTTCCTTGTGCAACGTTTGGAAATGGGAACTTCAGCTCCCCCCTCATTAATCCCTCCAGATGCCTGTTTCAAGCTGTGAACTTTTAATTTTGTTCCCCTTAAACAGTATGTCAGTTTGCATCCCACTGCGGCTGCCCAGTTTTACTATTGCCACTTCATAAGATACATTAGTAGCTGACACTGCAACCTGCCCCCACACAGCCATCCACTTTCCTTCTCATAACATCAAATGCTACTATTACACATTCATCCCTTACTGAACAGCAGATACTGCATTAGGTACCTGACCTAGGAATTGATAACCTACTTGTTGTGCTCATTAGGTCACAGGCACTTCTTCAGGGGCTTTCCATGTATTTCCCTATACCAACTCAATTCTCACAATTACCTCACGAGGTAGAAACTATTACTGTCTTCACTTTGGCAGGGGAGGGGGGACGGAGAAACTGAGTCAGCATCAGGTCCAAGTTACTTGCCTTGGACCATAGAATTTAGCAGCCGTATTCAAACTCTTATAGACCTGACCTCAAATCTTTTGCCCATAATCATTAATGTGTGACTCTGTGTTCAGACTGAAACGAGCACTGGGATGGGACTCACAAAGTCGGGTAGGCAGTGATGAGTGTGGGGTCTGGGACCAAGATGCCCTGACCTCCAGCCTTCCGTCTGAGAGGCCTATCATTGCATGCTGTTGCCCTGTACTGTCTCTCCTTTCTCAGACTCTGTGGGAACTGTTTCTCTGGTGTTCAAACTGAAGGTGAAGTAACAGAGACAGACAAGCTACACATGGAAAGAAAGGAAGGTTTCCAGAGGGTGAGTGCATATGGCCAGGATGAATTCAGTCCTTAGAGGCTTTTTTCATTTGTGCTTCATTCTCTTCCCAGTGTTCAGGCTCATTTTTCCGGCCCCTACATCCATCCCTTGGCCTTTACACTCTGTATGTCAGGTACTCACGTCCCTTCTTTTCCACCTGTGCTTGATTCCAATGACAATCATTTCTGCCCCTCTTCTGACAACAGCAGCCACTCTGGTCCCATCGTCCTTCTGTGCCAAAGAGCCTGCAAAGCACAGCCGTGTAGCTGTAGGTATATATTTGGGCAGGAAATATTTTGTATGATAAATTCAAAAAGGGAAATGTCTGTGTCAAAGTATAGGAATGACTTCTGAATGGTTTAAGCATACTGTAGGCAATTAGGCTCTCATACACTGTTAGCGGAAATGCATACTGCTGTAACTATCATCACACGTCCTTAGAAAACTATGTCTTACATTGAGAAATATTGGTGTGGTTCTTCTGGGAGGCAGAAGAGCAGGGACTCAAGTCCTGGACCTACCCTGAAGCCCAAGCTGTGCTCCACTGGGTTCTTTGGCCTCCACCACTGGGGATGCTCGATATCCCTGGTCAACCCATGGGTATTGTTCCCTTTTTCTTTGGCACAGAGAACTCTATCCCAGTACTTGCGCAATTTAAAGAAATCAGTCAAACACCAATACGGGAAACAATCATTAAAGAGCATATTGAGACTAAGACCAAGGAGCAAAAAATGGTCATATGTACTACAGTGGGATCCAGAAAATGTAGAGTAGGACCCAGTTTGGGGGGCAGTGCATGTACCAACATGATTTGGAATACATGTATCTGTAACCTAGTTATAAAAGTTTATGATAGAAAGTATTAACACACACCCATGCACATTCACACTTTTCTCTTCCTCTGAGAAGTAAGCCACGCTTATTGTCTGTCACAAAGCTGAGCACCCACAGTCATGCCTGTGGGCCCGGAACTTTCTTCCTCCACCCACCAGACATCCTGGAAGAAGCTGTGTCTGCTGGATTCAAGGAAAGTTTCTCTTTGTTTCTGTGTCCCCACTTTTTGCAGAAACCTCCCTTTCTGTGATCAGAAAAGCTGTAGTTTTAGTGTTAGCAGGGTGGGGCTCAGTTCTATTTCCAACTATACATGAATGAAAAATATTAATTTTGCAAAAGCAAGAATCAACACATGCTAGTTTTTTTTTGTTTTTTTCCGGTATGCGGGCCTCACACTGTTGTGGCCTCTCCCGTTGAGGAGCGCAGGCTCCGGACGCACAGGCTCAGCGGCCATGGCTCACGGGCCCAGCCGCTCCGCGGCATGTGGGATCTTCCCGGACCGGGGCACGAACCCGTGTCCCCTGCATTGGCAGGCGGATTCTCAACCACTGCGCCACCAGGGAAGCCCAACACATGCTAGTTTTATAAGCAGGTTATGAAACAGTTTTGAAGCCCAGTTTTTCTTTTTTTGTCTGAAATAAATAGATGTGAGTGGAAATGGTTGAGATCTGCGGCTTCTCAAATGTGGCTTTGTTGATGATCCCAAGTCACTATTACACACATTCATTTAACAGATATTAATTAGTTGTTATTCTATGCCAGGCATTGCCAGCCCAAAGGGATTTCTAATCTGCAAACCCTGTGATCCAGACAGATTTCTCCTCGACTTGAAGAAAGATATCTCCACTTGGTCCGAGGTACATGGACCCACCCAAGCAGGAGCGACTAGCACCTGGTCACAAAACATCATCCCAGGTCTGCTCACAGAAATCTGTCCCCGAGACCTGAAAGCTCACCGTTAAAGGAGAACCAGTGCAGTA
Organism: Kogia breviceps; assembly: GCF_026419965.1. Taxonomy (NCBI): domain Eukaryota; kingdom Metazoa; phylum Chordata; class Mammalia; order Artiodactyla; family Physeteridae; genus Kogia; species Kogia breviceps. The sequence continues at coordinate 18,855 of NW_026711750.1, forward strand.
GCTGGAGGCACCCTTAGGATGTGGAGGGAGACTGATAGGTGAAGACACAACTCCCCTTCTGCCACTTACATGCTGAGAATCGTGGAACATTTATTGTATCTAACCCCTGTGAGCCTGAGAAGGAACCGTGAATACAATCGTCATGGGGTATTTGGGAAGAGGTCAAAGATATCTAGTGAGTCTACCCAACCCTGAGCAAACGTTGGTTTCTGCTGGGCAACTGTAGGATTACTTTTCATCGTGTTCTCTCCCTACCATAGCAGGGATGCTGTTGCCATGTACTCAGTGGCATCGCAATGATGTAGGCAGAATTCCAAAATGACACAGGAAGTTGCCATATGAGTACACATGATGTCATAAAGGATCCTAACTACTATTTCTTTGTGGGAGGATCAGTCATAAGTGGTGGAGCCTGAGGGGCAACCCAGGAAGCCTGAGTGGGAGGCACTAGTTGCTTTATAATACTCCTGTCATCACCTTTGATTCTGGAAGCGCGACTGAGAGACAGAGATCAGACTGAGTTGCAAGTGGTCAGTAAGTGAATGTATGCGTGTGCGTGTGAGTGTGTGTGGGCACGCGTGTGTGTGTGTTGCCCCCTCTGTGGCTTTTGATCACATACCCACTCTCCTGGAAGAGTTCCCAAACAAGGCAATGCCTGAGATTCCAATGTCTGAATCACCTTGCTGAGGGAGGTCTCTAGCCCTGTGGAGGCACCTGAGGTAGTTGGTCAGCCGGGGGACTGCGGTAGCTGTTAGCTAGCTCCCTTTTATGCTTTCCCCTCGGCAACGTTATTTCGGAAGTATTGTGGGTTCTTGCAAATGTCTCTGACTCTTCCTATACACTGTACGTAGACCACATGCCCTTACTGCTCCCTTGAATATGTGAATTTTTCCCTTTCATTGCTGGATTTTCCTGAAGACGAGTTGGTTGCCTGGCATTCTCCAAAGGTCACCAATAAGCGTCCTCTTTGTTGTTGTTATTGTTGATGTGTATCATTATGAACTCCTGGCTTTTGTACATGTTGGTGGGCTTCAAACCATTGTTACGTGGTGTTGAGCAGAGGAGTGAAATGATTTGACTTGCGCTCTGCTGCTGCGTTGATAACAGACAGGTAAGGGAGCCAGGATGAAAGCAGCGGGGCCAGCTGGACAGCAGTACAGTCCAGGAGATAGATGTTGGTATCTTGGCCAGCGTGGTGGTAATTCAGGTGGTGGGAAGTGGCTGGCTTCTGGACATACTTTGGGAGACGGGCCGAGAGAATTTCTTGACCAGTTGGATGTGGCGTGTGGGAGAAAGAGAGCACGCCAGGCCCCCTCCGAGGTTTGGGGACTGAGCAAGTGGCATTTGTGGGTCAAATGCGCTATCTGTGTTTAATTTCACTTCCAGTGCCACACAGGGTAAGTCCCAAGGTTGTGAGTAGCAGGTTTGCCCTGACAGCGGGCCACACAGGGAAAGCAACGGATCCCCAGAGGAGGTCATCTGAGGCCTGGTCGTAATCACTCCATCATGGAGTGATAAGCAGTAGATGGATCTTTACTCATAAGTGTGCCCTGAGACAGCACGGAATAGTTAATGTACAAAAGGCACAGCACACAAACCTAGAGAACCCTAAGTATTACACCCCAAAGGAAGCTGGTTTCTAACAGTTTAATTACCATAATCCTCCCTCCCCACAAGCCACTAGAATGATTATCTGCTGGTTCACTGTTTCAGTGGAATGTGTTAAAAATAAAATAGCCTTAGTGAATCCACCTATGGGAGAGAGAATTGACACGATCTTATTTCTGCAGGTGCTGAAAGACTTCCAAAACTTTTCCCATGGTGAATTAGATATGTTGGAGGGGAGAATTTGTGGGTGACGGGGTGAACAGCAACACAACTCCTAGGAGTGAATACAAGGTGAGGTATAGCCAGCACACTTTCTCAGCGTGCCTGTGGCTTCAGTATCCAGTACAGTAGATGTAAGAGTAAAGAAAATGAACAAGAGCCAGAGAGGCCTTACAGAATTATGAATTGATCAGGACACCAGGGAGACATAAAGATCCTAAATGTGTACGCACCAAACAACAGAATCTCAAAGTACATGAAGCAAAAACTGATGGAGGTGAAAGGAGAAAGAACCAGACCTATAATTATAGTGGGGGCCTTCCAAACCCACCTCCCTCTTAGCAAGGGACAAAATTCCTAGAGAGAAAATAGGCAAGGATACAGGAGACCTGAATAACACAGTAAACTAAGAGATGTACATGACATAAATAGAACAGTCCACCCACCAACAGCAGAGTACAGGTTTTTCCCATAGGGCCTCTATCTTCACCAAGTTAGACCAACTCCTCGACCATCAGACAAACCTCAACAAATTCAAAAAGAATTGAGGGACTTCCTTGGTGGCGCAGTGGTTCAGAATGCACCTGCCAATGCAAGGGGCACAGGTTCCAGCTTTGGTCAGGAAGATCCCACATGCCGCGGAGCAACTAAGCCTGTGCCCCACAACTACTGAGCCTGCGCTCTAGGGCCTTCGAGACACAACTCCTGAGGCTGTGTGCCACAACTACTGAAGCCCACACACCTGGAGCTCATGTTCCACAACAAGAGAAGCCGCCGCAATGAGAAGCCCAGGCACCGCAACGAAGAGTAGCCCCCACTAGCCGCAAGTAGGGGAAGCCCGTGAGCAGCAACAAAGACCCAACACAGCCATAAATAAAGAAAGAAATTTATTAAGAAAAATAAAACTAAAAAAAGATGAATTGAAATCTTGCAGAGTGTGTTCCCTGGCCACAATGGAGTCAAATTAGAAACCAGTAATAGAAAGCAAAAAGAAGAAGCCCTAAACACTTGGAAATGGTGGTAGACACATCATTCCAGGTTATCATTCACACACTTTTTATAGAAGAGCTGAAGTGAGGAAGAGATGCCTGCTGAGCCGAAAGGCATTTCAGGCTGGCCCAAAAGAGAGCTCACTCTGGCTCTTTCAAACAGAGCATTGTTCAGGGCAAGGCTGGAGGAAGGGAGACTGTTCAGGAGACTGTTATATCAGTGCCACCTGACATTAAAGCTCCTAGTGCACTGGCAAACGAAGTACAGCCAGCTTGCTGGTTGTTAGTGGAATCGGTTTGGTAGCTGATTGGATTTGGGAGGCACGAGCGAGGTTTTGGTGTGGTTGTTGGAAAGTCCTGAGAGAAAGCATGATTCGGGTGCCTTCCTGTTATGTACATGACTGGTGTCCAGTCTAACCCATGGACTCATACACCTCGGTTCTTTATCAGTCCTGCTCCATTGTTTTAAATATTTCAATGCAGTTGTCCTCTCCTCCCTCCTGTTTCTCCTCCCTCTTTCTCCTCCTTGCCCTGATCTTCCTCATCCTGCTCCTCCTCGATTCTTGCCTTGACAGTGCCATCTGTTGGATAAGGCTGTCCTCTCTGGACAGGAAGAAGAGTGTCCTTTCTGAGGTTTGTGGGATTGGTCCCTTAAGCCAGGTTGGCACTTTGCCTGCCCGAACATCCTGTGAGCCTAAGACATGGTACGTGGTAAGTGGACCACAGATGTGTCTTCAAACTTGTCTTTTTGTTCCTCTCTTCAGAATTCAGTGATGGTGGTAGACCACCTCAAGGAAGAAAGAAAGGTTGGAGTTCTTCCCCAGGTAATTCTGGAGAGAGGAGCCCTCGTTATGAACACGATGGGTGTGAGCCTCAGCCCTCACACCTCCAGGAGGATGATGGAAATGTGGTGAAGAGGGATGTCTAGGAGGACTCCGAAGTAAGCAAGTAAGTGACCAGGCCGCAGGGTTTCTGCACAGCAGTCCCTGGGACTATACACCCCTTGCAGTCTCCGTGGACTTGTCTTCCTTCTCTCACTGCAAAACAGAAGCATGCTAGAAGTGAAATAATGGTTGACCAATCCTAATTGTAGTGCTGGTGTCAAAGAGACGAGGGTGTACAGAAGACTTACTTAGCACTTATGGCGCTTCACCCACCTTCTCTCTACATCCCCCCTGAAGCTCTCGCTGTACCATCCGAGGCAACAAGAGGGAAGTGAGATGGGGCAGTGAAGGCCACACGCCTATGACTGTGTGGAGAAACAGGAAACCTCTGGAGAGAGAAATGTGGGAGGACACACAAGATGGAACCCCAGGGAGCTGGTTCAGGGTCACAGTGAGTATCCTGAAAAATCTATGGAATGTGCAGGAGAGAAAAGCCAGGGGGAGTTGTGTTGGTCTCATGTAGACATGCTGGTTTATTTCTCTGGGGACAGTTTGTAATCTGTCCTTTTTATTACCAGGAGTTAACAGTCCTGTTCATCTAAGGGCAGATTCCGAGAAGCAGTATAAAGGGAACAGGCTGACTCTAAGGAGAATGGAGGAGCCTGTCTCAAAGCAAAAATGGAAACTACTGCCAAGGATATGGAACAGCTCCACATTGGAGGTCTCAGTTTGGCAAGCTGAGTTGGGAGATGGAGGGTCGAGCCTCTGGAGACCTTGTCTGAGGGGCAAGCAGCATCTATCTGTACTGGGTAGGATCTCTTGGAAATTTATAAAAGGAAGATCATCTTTGACACCTTGATTATTTGGAAGAGAGTTTTACTGGAGAGAAAGAGTATTTAGGAAATGCATATTAAGCACACCCATAAGAAATCTTGCCAGTGGGCCCTTCTTTAGAAGCCCTTTCAAGCTCAGTAGAAGGCCGGAAAAGAACCGGAAAAGGCTTGTCCTCCAGCCTAAATTCCCTGTTGTCTGTCCTCTCTCCCATCCATTCTTTTCATCCTTAGATTCCTTCTGGGATAAAGTATGACAGGACATGGTTAATGAACTCAATCTAGAGCCATTGCAGTGTCCCCTTCACTCCAGTGGACATAAGAGAGGATGCCAAAGCCAGACGCTTGGGCACAGGGAAGGGGGGGAGAGAGACCTGGTTCAGCAGGGTCTGTTGGCTTCTGATACTATTGCTGTTGCATTCAATCCCTGTAGTTCCACTTTATGCAAAATGCGGCTCGGTTCTTTGTCCCGGAATCTAGCACTGCCTGTGCACTGATGGATGTCAGCTACAAGATTTGTGACAAGGAGAGATGAAAGGTGTTTGTCGAGGTCGTTATGTGTACCTCATCCTGAGGAAGGAGTACAGGCCAGGGGCTGGTTGTCTTCTTTGGAACTAGAGTTCCTGGTGCTTACCCCACCTCTTCTTCCTGCAGATACCTGTCTTTGTCAGCCCCTCCGCTGTTCCCTACTCTGTGCGGGATAAGTTGAAGCCAGAAGAAATGGAGCAGCTAAAGGTAATGCAGACTCAAGGCATGTTGTGTGCCAGCGCTCAGACCCACCTCTCCTTCCTCAAGCCCCCCGTCCCCCTCGCCCCCGATTTCCCTGCCACCACCACAGCCTCAGAGTGGCTCTCAACAACTCTCTCTCCACAGCTGCATCCCGGGAACTTGTGAAGTGGTTGTCAGGGGCCCTGTCACTGGGCCCAGACAGCTCCTATACTTGACCTCCCCATTCCCGACACCCTGGAACCGTGAACAGCTGCCCTCTCAGCATAAGTGTCCAGTCATACCCTGACCGGGCAGCACCATGTGAACGTGTACAGCACGTGCGACTCTAAGGGGGTACTGTTGTTTGTTTGCTGTTGATGTGGCCGGAAGTTCTCAGGGCTGTGTGCATGCCTTCACCCAGACCTTCATTGCTACCCCTGACAGCTATGGTAGGTGAGAGCCCTGTTGTGGGGAGGAATTCCCATCCCAGACTCGGCCTAGGGGTGTGGGAATGTGGTGACACAGACCTTACGTTTACTCAATATTGTGGAAAGCCAGCATGGAGAACCCAGGAACAGTCTAGCCTAGTGTTTAAGAAGAGCATGGATGGGCTTCCCTGGTGGCACAGTGGTTGGGAGTCCACCTGACGATGCAGGGGGCACGGGGTTGTGCCCTGGTCCGGGAAGATCCCACGTGCCACGGAGCGGCTGGCTCCGTGAGCCATGGCCACTGAGCCTGCGCGTCTGGATCCTGTGCTTGGCAACGGGAGAGGCCGCGGCGGTGAGAGGTCCGTGTACCGCAAAAAAAAAAAAAAAAAAAAAAAAAAAGAAGAGCATGGGCTCTGGAATCGGCCTATGGGTTCTCTCCTTGACCTAACACTCACATGCTGTGTGACCTGGGTCAAGTCACATGACCTCTCTGTGACTCAGTGCCTTCTTCTGAGAACGCGGATCAGACTGTCCACTCTTTGGGCTGCGGTTAAGGGTAAATGCTAAACTGTCCGTGGTATGGGGATAAACCTGTAAATCAAGTGAAGGTGGTAGACAGTCTCTCCAAAGGTAGGCTCTGTGAGGAGGGCAGAGGTACCAGTCAAGGAACCTGGAAGACAGACACAGCAGGGGTATGGAAGGAATCGAGTTGCTGAGTGGCAGTGGGAGCAGGATCGTTGTTTGGTGTGTGGGGTGGCCCATCTGTCCAGTTGTCTGAGGGCCCATTTTTCCTCCAGTCTATTCATTGTGAATGACGAACTGTTTGTGAGGGATGCCAGCCCCAGTGAGACTCAGAGTGCGTTCTCCATCCCAATGCCTACACCTTCCTCCCTCTCCCAGGAGCAGCAGGAAATGGTGCAGGCTTTCTCCACCCTGTCCGGGATGAAACTTGAGTGATCTCAGAAGTGAGTGCTGAGTGTGCATGGGAATGAGGTTGGGTTGAATCCGCAGGGGAGTGAACCATGGAAACTCGATAGCAATTTGGAAAAATACATTTTTGAATATTTTGCTTCCAAAAAATAAAAGTGAGTCCATGAAAAAGGAATCATCCTATTATACGTGTAAAGGGATTTCAAGAGAGTATAATGCTCAGTGACGTTTTCTTGTATATGGAAAATGCAGCACAATCTGCACAGACACCAACCAACCAACCAACCAACAAAACACCCCACTAGAACTGATAACCAAGTTCACCAAAGACGCAGGATACAAGACCGATATACAAAACTTATTTGTATTTCCGTGTACTTTCAATGAACAGCCAAAAAATGAAATTCAAAAATCAAGCCCAGTTACCATAGCATCAAAATAGTACAACACTGTTTTTTTTTTTTGTGGTACGCGGGCCTCTCACTGTCGTGGCCTCTCCCGTTGCGGAGCACAGGCTCCTGACGCGCAGGCTCAGTGGCCATGGCTCACGGGCCTAGCCGCTCCGCGGCATGTGGGATCTTCCCGGACCCGGGCACGAACCCGTGTCCCCTGCATTGGCAGGCGGATTCTCAACCACTGCGCCACCAGGGAAGCCCAAAATAGTACACTTTGAAACAAATGTAACAAAAGAAGTGCTAATCTCATACTCCTGAGTCTGTAAAATGCTGTTGAAAAAACTAAAGAAGACCTAAAGAAGTGGAAAGTCACTCAATTTTCATGGGTTGGAAGGTAATATTATTAATATGGCAGTACTATCCAGAGCAAACTAGGTTCAATGCAGTCCCTATCAGAATCCTTCTTTGCAACAGTTGACAAGGTTATCCTAAACTTCATATGGAAGTGCACCAAAACAATCTGGAGAGAGAAGAAAAAAGTTAGAAGACTCACAATTTCCAATTTCGAAACTTGCTACAAAGCCACAGTAATAAAGACTACGTGGTACTGGCCTGTGGACTGTGTATGAGACAATGGAATAGAAGTGAGAGTCCACAGATAAACCCTCACATTTATGGTGAACTGATTAACAACCTGACAGAGTGCTGAAAAAAATCTGATGGGAAAATAATAGTGTTTTGGACAAGTGGGTATCTGCGTGCAAACCAAAGAATTTTGACCCCTGACTCACACACCATGTACAAACATAGCCTGAAAATGGATCAAAGTTCTAAAAGTAAGAGCTAAGACTATCAAAATCTGGGAAGGAAACATAGGTGTAAGTCTTCACAAATTAGGCAATCATTTCTTACATGTGACACCAAAAGCACAAGCAACCAAAGAAAAAAAAGTAGATAAATTGTTGACTTCAGCAAAATTAAAACCTTTGGAGCATCAAAGCACAGTATCAAAAAGGTGAAAAGCCCACCAACAGAATGGGAGAAAATATTTGCATATCACGTATCTGGGCAAGAATATGTGAAGAACCCTTGTAACTCAACAATAAAAAGGCAAACACCCAATTTTTTTAAATGGGGAAAGGCTCCGAATGGACATTTCTCCAAGAAGACATATAAATGGCCAACAAGGAAATGAGAAACTTCTCAACATCGTTAGTCATCAAGGAAATGCAAATTGAAACCACAGTGAGTTACCAGGTCACACCCACTAAGATGGCCTTCATCGATGAAACGAATGATAACAAGTGTTGGTGAGGATGTGGAGACATTGGAATTCTCATATGTTACTGATGGGAATATAAAAGGGAGCAATGGTTTGGCAAAACAGCTTGGCACTTCTCCAAAATTTTAAACACAGTGTTACCATATAACCCAGTAATCCTACTCCTAAGTATCCTACCGGGAGAAATGAAAACATGTGTTCACTCTAAAAATTGTTCAGGAACATTCATAGCAGCATTATTGATAATAGCCAAAAAGTGGAAACAACCCAAATGTCCTGTAGCTGATGAATGGATGAATAAATCTTGGTACATCCATATAGTAGAATATTATTCAGTCATAAAAATTGAATACTGTTCTGATACACGTCATGACATGGATGAACCTTGAAAACATGATGCTAAGTGAAAGAAGCCAGTCACAAACAGTCAAATATTGTATGAAATATCCAGAATCGGCAAATCCACAGGCACCAAAAGCTGATTAGTGGTGCCAGGGTCTGGGGGAAGGGGAGGAATAGGGAGTGATCACTGATGGTTAAGGAGAGCTTCTTTTAGAGGTGGAAAAGTTAGCTTGGAATTAGATAGTTGTGGTGGTTGCACAATCGTGTGAATGTACTAAAAAGCTCTGATTTGTATACTTTAAGATGGTGTGTGCATTATATCTCAATAAAAGATGGTGGGAGACTTGTACTTTAGAATTTTTCATTTGTTATTTCTTGAAAAACTTCCTTGATCAGTATATTTTGAATTCCCTTGTTCTTTTGCACAGCTCTACTTTTCTGTTTTGAATTCTAGTGGGCATGAATGCTAGTGATAGATGCTTTGGTTTTCACTGGGTTTTTCTTCGTCATTACACGTAGTGTTCATGCTGGTACATGTGTCCCAGCAAGAAAGTGGCAGAGATTTAGCGGTGGCATTGCATGGTCAGTGTGACTGTCCTGTGGTACTAATGGAGACCACCTGTGGTTCTCCCACTGCAGGTGCCTTCAGGACAACAAATGGAACTACACCAGGTCTTCAGTATGCTCACGGTGAGGTCTGGGAGTCAATGGGTTAAAGATGAACATTTCTGGGCCTTCAGGGAGGCCAAGAAGATGGAGGCTGGTGGCCTGGGAATGTAACTCAGGGAGCGGGCTCTTCTGACATTCCGACTCCTTCTCTCTAGACTGAGGGCAAGATCCCAGAGGAGGCCTTGAAAGCAATCGCCTAAAAGGAGCCCTTGTACTGTCAGACCTTTACTGAGCCTGTGTCCTACCTTGTGCATATGCTTTGCACTCTGGAATCTCTGCTAAGCCCTTCAAAACTCTTATTCCCCCAAGACTTTTCCTCATCACCCTCACCCTTCCCAGGCTTCCGGGGCTCTCTGCTGCTTGCCTTATCTTCTTTCCCTTGCCCCAGTGAACTATGAGTACGAGACATTTTTCGATGCTTTGGAGTGATGCAGCTGAGACAGCCACTCCATGGCTGGGTGTGGGAGTGGGAAACAAAATTCGTCCTCTGTGCCATTCCCTCAGTGGTCCTCCATAGAGGTCAGAAGGCACAATCACAGTTTTGGGGGACAACAAGATACATATTATGACCCCTGGAACCCACAAGAAGCACTGTGAATGTTGCTGCCAGTCTCATGGGAGATCCAAGAGGGAAGAGATATGGGAACATATGTATATGTATAACTGATTCACTTTGTTATAAAGCAGAAACTAACACACCCATTGTAAAGCAATTATACTCCAATAAAGATGTTAAAAAATAAAAGAAACAGTTTGGGTTTAAGTGGTAGGTTACAAAAAGCAAGACAGAATATTCCTGACACCGCACAATACAATGTGAAAAAATAAGTCAGGGTATAAAACTGTATATTACAGTATGTTTCCTCAGAAGAAGATATTAATGAATGTTAATGTTTTTATTGTTCCTCAGAAGAAGATATTATTGAATGCTTATGTTTTTATGTGTAATTATAAACATTAAGAAGTCAAGACAAAAGAATGCATGAGAGTGTCAACTATGTTTATAAATGGGTGATTGGAATGCACAGTCGTTATTTGTTCAGACCTATGCTTTGCTTGTATAAAAGGATGTTTGTGTCTGGGACAGCGTCTTCCCAGGTGCTTAGGGTGAAGGACTATAGCTGCCGGCTCCTTACGCAGCATAGCAAGGACAATTCATCATTGATAAGCAGATATGAGTATCTCCAGGCTGATTAATTATCTGCAACACGTTACATGACTCACCCAACTTTTCCGGATCCCTGGTTCCTTACATGTATAAATCAGGGGTTAGGGCTAACCACCAGCTTAATCAAGATATAGACCACATACCATACTCCCTAAAGTTTCCCAGTTAATCTCCTCTTCTTCTTCTGACTCCATGAAAAATTTCATATGCTTTCCATTTCCATATATTAGGTTTTCCTGCTCTAGAATTTCATATAAATGGAATCACACATCCTGTACTCCTTTGTATCTGGCGTCTTTAACTTAGCAAAATTTTGTTGTTGAGATCTACCCGTGTTCTTGCCTTTTTATTGCTGGGAAGTACACCATTGTATTGATTTGTTTACCTTTAATGTTCTTTTAATGCAGTTTCAGGAGGAAATGAAAGTCCACCCTTGTGTTCAATTAGCCATCTTCCTGGTCAGTGTTCTGTTCTTATACGATGGATATAATTTCAACCTTTACCACTGCTTTATCTCTCTAGAGAAATACTATCTATAGGTCTTTTCCAGCCTTTTCTATATTTCCTATACCCTCAGTACCAATCACTCCATCTGTTGTGTTTGTTCTGTCCCTTCCACGCTTACCCGGGTTGTGACCGTCCTCTGAAGAGAAGACTTCACTGTAGAGTCAGCCCTCGGATCCTGCGTGCTTGGCTTTAACCCATACCTGGCTCTGGGCTCATCAGTGGTTTAGCCTTCCTCCCTGACCCTACCACTTGTGGTCCCTGCCTTACCACTGTGCTTTGCCATTCCCTCCCTCCCTCCCTCTCTCCCTCCCTCCCTCGCTCCTTCCCTTCCTTCTTTCCTTCCTTGAAGGAGAGCGTTCACCATTTATCACTTGGGAATTCTTATTTCACACTTTCCAGCACAGTTATGTATTTATTATGATTGGAATATTCTATGTATTCATCATTGTGATATTATTATTCCACAACCACAATTATAAGATGTTTAAACTAAAAATTGTAAAATACTTGCACTCTCATCATTTAAATTGTTCAGGCAGTTCTCAACCTTCTTTACACACCAGAGTCACTTGGGAAGATTGAAAATACCACTAGCGCCAGCCTACACCCACAACAAATAAAACCGATTTGGCGGCAGACAGAAGCAATGACATTTTAAAAACTCTTCATGTGATTGCAGGGTGCAACCAAGGTTGAAATCCAATATGTTAAAAAGCATCAGCTTTGGGGTTATGATTGGCAGAAGATCTTAGGAATGCCTGCCACTTCACTTTGCAGACTTTCCACTCAGTGCTCTTTCTGAGGACCTAGTGATTTCTTTAGCTTACAGTGGGGATTGGTAAACTATGGTCCATGAGCCTGTTTCTGTATGACCTGCAAGCTAAGAATGTCTTTACATAGTCAAATGGTTTAAAAAATCCAAAGAAGAATCATATTTCCTGGCATGTGAAAATTATTTGAAATTCACATGTCCCTGTCCGTATACAAATTTTTATTTGAAGACAGTCATGCTGTGTCTGTGGCAGCTTTTGCTCTACAATGCAGATCTGAATAGCTCCATCAGAAACTGAAAGGCCTGCAAAGCCTCAAATATTTGTCATCTGGCCTTTTCCAATAAAAGATTTTGAGCTCTGGCTTAGAGCCAGTGTCCTTAAAGCAAATGCACAGTAACAGTGGTAAATGGCTGATGGTCCCTTTGGCTAGGCCTGGGAAGAAGATTTACTGTAGTTACTTGCGACTGGACTGTAGGGTCCTTCCTTAGGAATCCACTCATTCATCGTGTTCTGGGTCAAGTGTGGGAATTGAGTAAGGGACTACCATTTGCCATCATGATAGCTCAAGTCACCAGATTTAGAGCTTGATTTATTTATTGTTATATTCTTATATTTTATTATAAATAAATACTTATTTATATTTTATTTATTTTTACAGTGATCCAATGCAACTTTGGAGTATGTTCAGATATTTCAAGATCCAAGGGATCTGTTGATCAATTAGCCACCTTCAAAGATTGCTGTAGGTCAAACCAATGTGACTACCCTTCCAGCCTTGATTCTTATTAAGGTAAACAGCACTCACCTTGAGGCAGGAGGTTAAGTGCTCCTACTGGGCCTGCAACCCCAGGACTCAAACATACTCCCTGAAATGAGGGGATCTCCCATCTCATCTGTGGCCTACACCAGTCAGCCACTTCAGAGCACCTCGAAGATGAAAATGCCCTCCGCACTAATGTGTTTCTCAGTGCTGTGGGGCAGGGAGCGTCCTCTGCATCCCTAAGAGCATCTGTTTGGTCCACTGACACATTGATTTCAAAGGTGTTTCATTCAAGTGACCACAGGTGACAACTCCTGCAACTGTTTTTCCATTGTGTGCCATGGAACACCAACATTTCATCCTCTAATGTCAGTTGGAGCCTTACTGCCTTCAGATGCACCTAAGCCAAATAACTTTGCTCAGATTCCCACTTCCTTCAGGACCCTTGGCTTGCAACCAATTTTGGTGTCAAGTACTCTATCAATCAAAGTTCCCACTTGCCTATGCCAGCTATTCATTCTAATAGCTATTTTATAACAATAAGACATTTGGAATAAAATATATTACATAGATGACAAAAAATCTGTGAAGGCCAGAAAAGACGGCTTGGATGCTATGCAGCCAGGGGAAGTCCACTGACGCTTTGGGACTGCTAGAGCTGAAACACCACTGCTGCCTGTGTGCTAACTGACATGTATGCATTCCAGGCACTCTGCTGTGACTGCTCCATAAGAACCAGAGACCCCTCCCATCATACACACTTGTCCATGTCACTGAGCCATACGTGGCTCCCATGTCATTCAGTTATGCCTCCAAGTCTCTGGATGGTGCATATGCTTCATACAACCAAGATCCCATTTAGAACCCAATCTGTAAGGGGCTCTGGTTAATGTGTACAGAAACACACACACACACACACACACACACACACACTCACACATACACACACACACACACTACACACACACTGGTTTCATGCTTTTAGCTTTTTGGTCGCTAAAGAACAGGAAAGCATATGAGTGTTCATGTATGTCAGAAGAGTTGCCAACAGAATCTGATTCATAGTTGATTTTATAGAACGTTATTCTTTTTGCTTCTGTAAATTGTACCTTCAGAATGAAAACGGTACTTTCTATTTGTTACAATTGTTTTGTGTATATTAGTCTTATATTCAACACACTTATTAATATATATCATTAATCTTAATTTCCTTAGCCTCTCTTGAATTTACATAAAGGTAACTATGTTATCTTGACAGCTTTGTTTTCACTCGTACACATTTATTAATTCACATGAGTATAGATGCATATATACATTCTGGCTCACTGTACTGCCTAGGAGATGCAGTATGATGCTAAAACAAAGTGGTCATGTAAGTCATCATTGTCTCTCTTCTGATTTTAAATGGAACGTTTCCAACATTTCACTATTAAGTATGGTGTTTGATGTAGTTTACTCTTTTTTTAATATTTGTTGTCAGTCTAAGAAATATTTTCCTATTTATAAATTGCTGAGAATTCCTGCTATTGTCAGTCTTACCGCTGATTGGTTGTTTCAATATTTGTAGCCCTTGTTTTACTGAATGTTTTGTTATGATCCTCCTTTCCTCCTTCCTTTATTTCACTAATCAGCTAAATAAACTTCACAGATCTCCTAATGTTAAACCAATGTGTCGTGCTTGGGATTAAACACGACTTTTTCATACTGTGTTTCCTGTCTTAGCTGTGGCAGGATTTAGCTTGCTAATAATTTATGTATACTTTTGCCATTTGTGTAACTAACTGAGATTGGCTAATAATTTTGCCTTCTCGTGTATTCTTTGTCAAGAATACTTTTAATATTATTAAGATTTTCTGTTTCTTTTGCATGGAAAATCGTGTTTTTCTCTGGGATTTATCTGTTTTCTCTAAATTTTAAATTTATCAGCATACCTTTTCAATAACACTGTTGTATCTTTTGAATCTTTGCTGAAGCTGAACGTGTGACAGCTTTTCTCATTTCAGAGTGGCTTCTCCATGCATTATATCTAATTTTCTTGACCCTTGTTGCTAGATGTTTCCTTATTATCTTATCTCTCTAAAGTGCCTGCAGCTAGCATTTTGTTGTTGTTGTTGACCTCTGTGAGATCTGTTATCAGTTCCATTAATTTCTGTTCTTATTTTTATTATTTTTCCTTGACAAGAGTGGAAAGACCTGAGATTAATTTTTATAAAGTAAATGATGCGTGAACAGGCTTTTCATCTACCACCAGGTTTTCTTTTCTAATTTTCATGTTTGAATATAATGAACACTCAAATATCCAATCCATTCATCTGTTTGGAAGAGGCCCGCAGTTTGCAATTCGGCCACTGCCACCACGTCTATTCAGTTCCACGGTTGGCACATCAGATGATTAAGGAAGAGGGAACGGCAGCACTGAAGTAATAGGATCTCTACTATAATTACAGCTGACATTAGAGCAATAGGGCTTGAAATGCGTGGGTCTGCTTATACGTGCATTCTTTTTCAACAAATGTATAAAACATACACGTGTAGAACATCGTGTACAAGACAGGTATTGAAGTGGATAACCTATCCTTACACGGGCATAAGGTGAATGACATGTAATAAAAATTAATGATGTGTTAGTTTTCATATTGTTTTATAACTTTGCGTTCAAAGAATTACATACCCATACAGTACGTCTCTCTGTCTCTCTGTCTTTCTGTCTCTGTGTTTCTCATAATTGGTGAAACTACGTATCAGCCTATCATCACCACTGGTATGACTTTTTTAATATAACAATGTTTCCAATGCTGTATCATGAATATGACGGTGATACTGTATGCTGTAAAAGTTTTATGATTCATTCATTAGTGTATGGTCTAGGCTACCATGAAGCAATGGGATCCATCACACTAGACAACCACAAAGCAATCATACTGCTGTTTCTTTGTTATCAATGCATAAATCCCTTTACCTGTAAAAAAATATGAATTTGTTTTTCACACGATCTTTCTACTTTTGGTGTCTAGTTTTTGTAGTACATATAGCATCTACCATGTTTTGTATTATATAAGACAGTATTGATGTAGGTACTGACAGACAGACGATTCATTCCGTAAGCAGATGATGGAAATTTTCGGTATCAATAAATACAGTACAGTACTGTAAATGTAGTTTCTCTTCTTTAAGATTTTCTTAATAACAGTTTCTTTCCTATGGCTTACTTTATTGCAAGAATACACTATATAAAACCTATAGCACAAGGTATGTGTTAATCCACTGTTTATGTTATCCGAAGCCTCCAGTCAACAGTAGGCTATTAGTAGTTACGTTTTGGGGGGACTCAAAAGTTTTCTGTGGGGTTTTGACTGTGCAGGGGGTCAGCGACCCCAACCCCGTCATTGTTCACGGGTCAAGAGTATATATGTATTTCATTTAAGAGAATAGCATACAATATAGAAAAGAGCATGCAATGATCATTGACTTTGAAAACATACCTGTCTGGACTCAAATCCTGCTCTGTCCCTTACTGCCCATGTGACTTTTCACAAGTACTCAATCTCTCTGCATTTCAGTTGCATCATGCAGCAGTCAGTGGTCCTGTTTGCTCCATGTTTCCATTTCTCCCCTGTTCCAAGCCCCTGGCAGAACTGCACTTCTTGCTTTATCCCCTTTGCTTGGACGGGGCGATAAATATGACTAATTCTGGCTAATGGGTTTGAGTGATATGTAATATAATTCTGGGCCACAACATATGGTTGTTGGGGTGAGACCTCCCCCCAGACCCAGGGCCCTCTTTCCCTCAGGCACAGCAATCGACAACTTTCTAGATGGAGCCTGCTTTGTCGGTTTCAGTCTCTAAGTCATTCCAGTAATTAGAGATCAGATCTCCGACATCCACCATCCTGGGATGGACATGCACCTGCCATGGAAACGTAGAGGGAGTGTGGGATAAGCCACTGAGATTTGGGGATTGTCTCTGACCACATCATAGCTCAGCCTCTCCTGACTCACGTATCTCATCTGCCAACTGAAATAACACCCTCTCAGGATTTTTCTGAGGGTGAAATGACTTAACTTACATGATGAGGTTACCACGGTGCTTGACACATAATAGGGACTCAAAACATGGCAGCACTAATTATTACATAATAATAAAACTGTTTTGGAAAAGTGTGGGATATTGTATAAAATGAGAGGCATTGTGTCTGTTCATCCAGACAGGTAAGTTGTACTTTGCTTTCCAGAGGGGGTACTATATTTTTTGCTATAGATAAGACTGCTTAATGATTTGCACTTATGCCCTTGTCTGCCACCATGCTATCAGACATATGTTTAGAAATTGAGCTTACCTCTGAAGACTAAAAAGTGAATAGATTTAAGCAGCAGAGAGACTGGCTGATGAGATAAGATAAAATGCATTTCAGAGCAATAAGTAATTTCTTAAAGAGAAGAGGAATAGATTATAATAATTATAAACATAGATTCTCTTGCTCTTAGTAAGGAAAGGCACAAGGTTTTAAAGTGGTAAGCGATTTAGTGTGGACAGGTCTTCCCAGAATATTTCCTGGGAACACTCGTCCTTCAGATGCTCAGTGGAAAAATGTATCATCCCCGCATAAGTTGGGGAAGTTATCCCTCCCTTTGACATGCATATTGCATATTAGCATATTGTCTACAAAACATCCTATGGTATGGAAATTCATTTAACTTTAGTCCTGTATGTTCCACACGTCTCTGAAGTAGAGTCCAATTTCGTTGTTGTTGTTATTTTGTGGCCCTAGTGTTTTGCAGAACAAGCTTGCAAATGCTGAAGTGAGAGAAAAGTAAGCTGGATTATTTAAGCATCATGTAATATAAATTATCACAAGTGACAATATTCTTGAGCCATGTATCAAGAGGTATATATCCCCTATAAAAGTACACACAGTCTCGCTATCTGCTCAACTTGACTCATTAAATACTACTTTCATGACGGACCAGGACCCTGCTGTTGAGAGATGACATCCAAGTCCATGAACCCCAGCCACCCCATCCACGGCCGCCCCACTCACAGAGGCCAGGCCATCCTCCTCCTCCATTTCACTCTCTACCAGCAGCTGTTCCCATAAGTACAGGTTCAGGTCGCAAAAACCCACAGGCTTTCTCTGCCAGCTGTACAACAGTTAGGCCATATCCAGAAGTCCCCTCCCGTCCCCAACTACGTCCAACACTCTCTCTCGGGCACACAGCTCTTTGCTGGACCTCGGACTGACATTGCTTGGGCGCCTGTAAAATACCAATTACCTGAGTAAATTTCTAGTACTGGTGCAAGCAACTCCTACCCAAGTACCACCCATCGTGGCAGGATATAATAGTTGGTGGAAAGGTTGGGATCTGCGCCAGAGTCTCCTCATATTCCCCCCTCAGCCAGAGCACCCACCACAGGTCTACAGGTCTTCTGAACCTATGGGTGTGACTCTTCTGGGGGTTAAGCCAAACTGCAGTTAAATAGACCCTCCCTACTCTTAAAGGGCAGGCCCTCCTGCATGACCGTAAGTGATCACATGACGTCGGGGACCACTTGAACCCACCTAAGACTGAGGAGTCCTCAATCTTCACGTGACTGAGGGGGCTGAGTCTCACATGACCAGATCCTGGCACATGACCATAAGGTCCACTTGATGAAGAGCGATTCAGAAGCTGCAGAGCTCACATGAGTGGAAGAACTTTGGGTGCCACATGTGGTAGGAACCACACTGTTTCCCATACATTGATCTATAGCACTTAGTAGCCCACTGACTTCACATGATGGAGATTGCTGAACTTGACATGTACCATGATGGGAAGGGTACCAGACCATAGCATCCACATAACCCTAAGCAGTAGATCACATCAAAGTCTGAGGCTACCACATGCTGGTAGCTAGTTAGGGTCACATGAGAAAAAGAGCCATGTGGCACACAGGGTTTTGGAGTCCACCATGCTCTAGTGACATGAAGGGCTGGATCTACCACAGTGTCATGGCGGCAACAGGGTCAAAGTGACCACATACCCTTTGGGTTTAAGAGCCCAGGGTTCGGACAGGACAAGAAAGGCTGGGCCTGTCAGGTAAGTATTGTCCAGATGATGGCAGCATCCACATGACCCACAGCCTTAGGAACCCACAACGCTCTTGTGCTTGGGAGAGCTGAGTCAGCTTTCTGACAGTAGGGTCCAATGACCGTAGGGTTCTACTTGGTCTGCATGTCTCAGGGGAACATTACCTTCAGGAGAACAGGAGATATGAGATTGCCCACAATCCTCACCTCCTCCGTGATGTTGGTGCCACCGAATGACCTTCTAAGTGCACAAGCTTTGGCTTTACCTACACCTACCCCTCTCTAATTTGTTAATTTTATGTGCTATTTTCCCCCCAATAGCACATGAAATTTAACACATAACAAATTAACACATAAGGATGATATAAGGCCTCCCCAAAACCACAATCCTCGGAATGCTGTTGAATCTACTGTTAAGAGCCTATGTAGTGGGTACAGGTAAGTGCTGTTGACTTCAGTTTCATTTAGGTCTAAAGGAAATTAAAGCAAATCTAATGAGTTGTAGTATTTAATTTCGGAACAAAAGTGTGTAGTAATTACTGCGGGCAATGCATTGAGAAAGAAAACTCATTTAAGAGAGGTAACTCTATAGATTACATCCTGTTACAGAACTTTACAGATGTGATCATTGAAGTCCAGAGGTATTAAATCAATCAGCTGACTAAGAGGTCACGGATATTGCAGGTGACACACCAAGAGTGGCCCACAGGCCGTCTGGCTCCCAACTCTATCTTCTGCTCACCCACCAGGTTCCTCACTGGTAGGTAACATTGGGTTCAGCCTTACTAATTCACAAAATCTGGCAAATCAGCCCCAGTTACTGAAAAGTTGAGATCATGAGAAATCTCTTTGGGATGGCATGCTAATTAGACCCAGTCAAATTTGAGTCTATTTCATGGCCTCTATTTAAGGTTTGTGTATAGATATAAACGTATCACTAAAATGTGAAATATGTGTATATGTGTGGTTTCTGAATTGCTTCATGATACCTGAAAACATTTCCTTCTTTCAATCAAACACTGAAAAGAAGGTATCATAAAGTTTAGCCGCCATTCTCCCTGTGTCCGAATTAAAACAATTACAAATGAGAGGAATCTGAATTCATTAGATCTTACATTGTATATTCTGTTGTGTCTCCCCAGAAAGAACAGGGAAAGGAGTAGGAGAATATATAATGCTTAGGATTTTTATTTCAAATCCAGAAACACCTATTTTGCTGATTTGTGTGGGAAACTGCAGGATAATCAGTATGTCCAAAATAAGTGTGATCTGATCTTCTGGTTTGCTGGCTTCAGTAAACAATGCTATACATTGTTTGGATTATTTTGCAAGGTTCCTGCAATGTGGCATGGCTGCATAAATTAGCTGAAGAAAATGCAACAGATCACATTTTCTACTGTGGTTAAAGTTGAGGTATTTAGAAAAGACAAGAGGCTCTGTGGTTCTAGGCCTACTGAAAAATGTCCTAGTTTGGGGTAAAGAACAGTAAGAGAAGAAAGTTATTCGTGCAGGTCCTGTGTCTCATGTAACTGTGGAGAATTATTTGTGGGACACATAAATTCAGGAGATAAAAAAGGAGGCATATCTTTACTTAAAATAGAGCCTATTATGAAACTTTACACTGGATTTAGGAAACATCTCCATGTAGTCATAGGATGGAATGTGTCACCCAGACCTGATATAGTTGTTATAATTAGATACACATGAGCAGATCAACAGTGTAAGATGTAGAACAATTTTATCGAGCATAACTATGCTCACCTGATGGTGATTGGGGTCAACTTTTTTGACCAAAAGACCAATTCTGGCCTCCTCATTAGCCCTCTTAAGTCAGATTTTGCTCCTGTCATACCTGATAAATGAAATCAATCACCCTTTCTCTGAGATGATGATCAGGAGTTCCTCAGGACCTTTTTAAAACATTTAGTTACATCACTGTGGCCCTGTCACCACCCTCTACTCTATATGGCGGGAGTAGGGAGGAAACTGTATGGTAAAAGATTTGTGTATCTGGAGTACAGTTTAGGCATTACATTTATCAGGCTCTGTGTTTAGGCAACATTTCTCTTGCATGTGATATGGCAGGATTTCATGTGAACAAAGTTTCCTTCTTTTATCTTTTTTTTTTTTTTTTTTTTTGTGAGGTGGCCACTTTGGAAGTTGATGCCAGTGGTTTTACGAGGAGGAGTGGCTTTATGTAACACAGAGAAGTGGGAAAGGGGAGCAACAGAACAGTCGTGATGCATTTTACCTGAAGGTAGATACTCAAATGCTTCTGTTTCTAACACACATATGCACGACTGAAGTAGATGTGCTATGTGACTTTACTTTCAGAAAGCAAAGTTGACTTACCTAGCAACAGTACACAGGAGATAGCATCAGATGGGGCTGTATCATTATGGAAATTGCATTCAGAACCTGTTTTTCTTAGTTTCTTTGTGAAATTTGTTAAGAAATATGGAAGTAAGTTTATCGTCAGCGTTTTCTTTTTGTTTTTTTTTTCTTTTTTAACAACTTTATTGGAGCACAATTGCTTTACAATGGTGTGCCAGCCTCCACCCTACCATAAAGTGAACCAGCCACACATTCACACATGTTCCCATACCTCCTCTCTCTTGTGTCTCTCTCCCTCCCACCTTCCCTATCACACACCTGCTGGCAGTCACAAAGCACGGAGCTGATCACCCTGTGATATGCGGTTACTTCCCACTAGCTCTCTCTTTTACGTTTGGTAGTTTATATATGTCCATGACACTCTCTCACTTTGTCACAGCTTACCATTTCCCCTCCCCATATCTTCAAGTCCTTTCTCTAGCAGGTCTGTGTCTTTATTCCCGTGTTACCCCTAGGTTCCTTATGACCTCTTTTTGGTTGTTGTTAAATTCCATATGTATGTGTTAACATACGGTATTTGTTTTTCTCTTTCTGACTTACTTCATACTGTATGACAGACTCTAGGTCCATCGACCTCGAAAGAAGAGAAACAGTTGCAGTTTTTGTCCTGTGGCGTAGAGTTGAATATCCCTACACACCAACCACTACGATGTAAACTACAACAGCCCTAGGTTGAATATAATAGGTCAAATAAGAGGCTCATCCTGTGAGGATTACCATAGAATGGAAATAGGAGAATACATCCTCAATTAAAATTTATTCCGGGCAAAGGATGGAGAGAAGTGAGAAGATAGGGATTATGTACAGGGTGTTTATTCATGACCTGTGTCGTTTGTCATGATATGATTCTCCAGTAAAATTTGGAATCCCCTTCCACATGAAAACCATTGAAAATAAAATTGTGGTCATAGATTTTCATAGTACTAGATGAGAATGAACGTTTTTCTGGGCTGCTTCTTTTTATCCACTCAAACATTTTTCCAATCTAAACATAGTTCTAGAGTGTGACGTCAGGAAGTTGGCAGAATAGGAGTCTCCAAATAAGCGTTTTGCCTAATCAGCCATGGGCGAGAGTGTTTTTGTGGGAGCCCTGGTATCCAGTGATGAAGCCCCAACACGCTGATCCATCATAAAGAAAAATCCAAGAGCAGACACTTTGTTTTTTGTTTTGTTTTTTTTTAACATCTTTATTTGAGTATAACTGTTTTACAATAGTGTGTTAGTTTCTCCTTTACAACAAAGTGAATCAGTTATACATATACATATGTTCCCATAACTCTTCCCTCTTGTGTCACCCTCCCTCCCACCCTCCCTATCCCACCCCTCTAGGTGGTCACAAAGCACAGAGGTGAACTCCCTGTGCTATGGTGCAGCTTCCCACTAGCTATCTAATTTACATTTGGTAGTGTGTATATGTCCCTGCCACTCTCTCACATCGTCATAGCTTCCCCTTCCCCTTCCCCATATCCTCACAACAGAAGACACTTTGAAGAGTGTAGAAATAACAGCTTCACTTTCCCAATGTCAAACTTCCCCCAAAGCTACACATATCAATGCCTAGATAGATGCACTAGGCCTACAATTCTTCCCATGTGGGAAATTGAGAGTGTGGTGAGCACTTGAATATCCAGTGGTTCTAGACACTGCCCAGGATCCCACTTATTTCTTACCCAAACCCAGAACCCAGAGGTGATTAGCATGGCTGAATAGTCTTGGGATACCAAGGAGAAGGGGAAAGGGCAAGGGCAAGGGCTCACAACAAACAGGGCACCAAGCTCAACAAAGAGCTGCAGTTTCGACTAACTGCCTCACAGACTGTACCTTACGTAATTTATAGGACCCATCACCTACAGAAGCCTCAATTTGCCCCTGAGCACATCCAGCACTCCATGTGCCTCTCCCACCCAGAACCAGTATTCCATGGACACCCCTGCAGAAGGTGCACTCATGCCTACACAGATCATGCCCATGTGCATAAAGAGAACTGGCACCACTCTGCTCGATGGTGAGAACAGACATACCTTAAACACTTCAGGGTAGCGAAATGAGGAAAATAATAAACAGGAGGCTGACAGCATGTGTCCTTGTTTGTGCAATTGAGAAAAGGCATGTGCCATCCAAACTGTTCCTTCACAAGATGGAACAAGAGGGGCCGAGCAGGTGAATCCACAGAAGAGGACTCAGAGAACCCCCAGTATCCCTAGCTTGTCTGACTGGTACACGTGTTTCTCTCCTGAATAAATTCTGTAAAGGATGAGGGAGGAGATTGCTTCCTTAAATGTGGAGTCACCAACACCAGATTTTCAGGGGCAGGAAAAATCTAGTAAGCCCAACATCCCACCAATGAAACAAGATAATTTTCCAGTATCTGACCCCATAGAAATAGAGGTCCATGAATTGCCTGACAAGGAATTCAACATGATTGTTTTAAACATGCCCAGCCAGCTACAACACAACTCAATGAAATCAGAAAAGCAATATCTGAACAAAATGAAAAAGTCAACAAGGAGATAGAAGTCATAAAGTGGAGCCAAAGAGAAATTCTGGAGCTGAAGAATACAATGGATGAATTTAGAAATATAATAGAGAGCTATAATAGCAGACTTCATCAAGCAGAAGAAAGAATTTATGAACTCAAAAAGAAGTAATTTGAAGTTATCTAATCAGATGAGAAAACAAAGAATGAAAAAGAGTGGGGAAAATCTATGGGATTTTTAAAACACCATTAAAAAGACTCATATATGGATGATGGGAGACCTGGAGCAGGAGGAGGGGAGAGAGAGAGAGAGAGAGAGAGAGAGAGAGAGAGAGAGAGAGAGAGAGAGAGAGAGAGAGGCAGGGGGGTAATTTATTTATAAAAATAGACACACAGCCTAAGGAGTGGACGGTCTGATCCCCATTCTCGGAAGAGGACACTGAGTCACAGAGAGGTCATGTGACGTGACCTTGGTCACACAGCGAGTGAGTATTTGGTCAAGGAGATAACCCATAGTCCGATTCCAGAGCACATGTTCTTTTTATCCACTAGGCTAGACTCCTCCTGGGATCTCCCTGCTGGCTTTCCACAATACTGAGTAAACCTAATGACGGTGAAACCTCATTCCCACTCACATGAGTGCAGGCTGGGATAGGCATTCCCGCCCACAACAGGGCTCTCACCTGGCATAGCTGGCAGAGGTAGCAATGAAGGTCCAGGTGAAGGCAAACACACAGCCTTGAGAACTTCCTTCCACTTCATCAGCAAACAAACAAAAGTACCCCTTAGCGCCGCACATGCTCTACATGCTCACATGGTGGACCCAAGTCAGGGTGTGACTGGACACTCATGCTGAGAGGGCAGTTGTTCACAGGGGCCAGGTTGTTGTTAATGGGGAGGGCAACCATAGGAGCAGTCTTCACCCAGTGACAGTGTCCTTGACAACGCCTACACAAGTTCACGGGACACATTTTTCACAGCCGCACAAGAGGTGCATTCTACTACCCCATTTTGCAAATGAAGAAATTAGGAGGTTAACTAATTGTCCGAATTCTCAGAGTAAGGATCTGAGATGAGAACCACCAAACTCCACATCCTCTGTGTCCAACGCCCAGGGTGTGCAGGGTAGACAGTCATGGACACAGCTCAGACCTGGGGTGTAGGTAGGAAGACTGAGGGCTGGAGAACACAATGGGGAAGGGGAATGGAGGGGAGGGGATGGGAGGGGAGGGAAATGAAGGGATGGGAAGGGTAGGGAAGGGAAGGGAAGGGAAGGGAAGGGAAGGGAAGGGGTCAGGGAAACTGGGAGTTTCTGGGACTGAGCCTGGCCAGGGGGAGGCAGCAGTGGGGCATCTGGGGTGAGGGTCTACACACACTCACTTTCCTTGAACACCCCATTGACTGAGAAGCAGAGCATCATTTCCTGAAAGGGAAGAGTCCAGGTGCCCAGTCACCACCTCCACCTCCTACCCACCTGCGGCTTCCTGGTTGCACACGAGGGAGAAAGCAGGCGCTTACCGTCTGGTACCACATGTCCACCCCGAAGGAGCTGAAGTCATGCTGAGTCTTGGGCAACACACCAAGGGTGTGCACAATGACACATTTTCTGTACTTCAACAGCTGGACCCGCAGTTCTGTGAAGGGAGGGGAAGCGAGCAAGAGTCAGGGGTTGCCATACCCTTGGCCCTATGATTGACCCCTTCACCGCCCTTTCACACACAGTCTTCCCATCACACACTCACGGGGGTCCTTGAGCTTCTTTATATTCCTGCTGTCTTTGAAGTATTCACACAAGTTCATAATGAGGGCTCCTCTTCCCAGAATTGCCTGGCAAAGAACTCCAACCTTTCTTTCTTACTTGAGGTGGTCTACCACCATCACTGTATTCTTAAAATAGGAACAAAAATACAAATTTGCAGACACATCTGTGGTCCACTTACCACGAACCATGTCTGAGGCTAACAGGCTGGTAGGGCAGGCAACGTGGCAAACTGGCCTTAGGTTCCAATCCCACAAACCTCAGAAAGGACACTCTTCTGCCTGTCCAGAGAGGACAGCCTTATCCAACAGATGGAACTGTCAGTGGAAGAATCAAGGAGGAGTAGGATGAGGAAGAGGAGGACAAGGAGGACAAAAACACAGGAGAAGGAAGAGGGAGGTGAGGACAACTGCAATGAAATTTTAAAACAGTGGAGCAGGACCGAGAAAGAACTGAACTGTATGTGTCCATGGGGTAGACTGGACACCAGTCTTATAAATACCAGGGAGGCACCCGAATCTTGCGTTCTCACAAGACTTTCCAACAACCACACCAATACATCTCTGGTGCTTCCCAAAACCAATCACCCACCAAACCGATTCCACTAACAACCAGCAAGCTGGCTGTACTTCCTTTGCCAGTGCACTAGGAGATTTAATGTCACATGGCACTGATGTAACAGCCTCCTGAACTGTCTCCCTCCCTCCAGCCTTGCCCTGAACAATAGTCTGTTTGAACGAGCCAGAGTGAGCTGTATTTTGGGCCACCTGAAATGCCTTTCAGCTCAGCAGGCAACTCTTCCTCACTTCAGCTCTTCTATAATAAGGGTGTGAAGATAACCTGGAATGATGTGTCTACTACCATTACCAAGTGTTTAGGAATTCTTCTTTTTGATTTGTATTACTGGTTTCTAATTTGATTCCATCGTGGCCGGGGAACACACTCTAAGTAATTTCAATTCTTCTTTTTTATTTTTATTTTTTTAAGTAAATTTATTTTTGTTTATGGTTGTGTTGGTTCTTCATTGCTGCACATGGGCTTTATCTAATCGCAGTTAGCAGGGGCTCCTCTTCGCTGCAGTGCATGGGCTTCTCGTTGCAGTGGCTTCTCCTGTTGCGGAGCATAGGCTCTAGGCACGCAGGTTCCAGTAGTTGTGGTTCGCAGTCCCAGGAGTTGCAGCACACAGGCTTAGTTGCTCAGTGGCATGTGCTCAAAATAATAAAGGCCATATATGACAAACCCACAGCAATCATCATTCTCAAAGGTGAAAAAGTGAAAGAATTTCCCCTAAGGTCAGGAAGAAGATAAGGATGTCCACTCTCACCACTCTCATTCAACATAGTTTCGAAAGTCCTATCCATGGCAATCAGAGAAGAAACAGAAATAAATGGAACCTAAATTGGAAAAGAAGTAAAACTGTCACTGTCTGCAGATGACATGATACTCTACATAGGTAATCATACGGATGCCACCAGAAATCTACAAGAGCTAATCAGTGAATTTGGTATAGTAGCAGGATAGAAAATTAATGCACAGAAATCTCTTGCATTCCTACACACTAACAATGAAAATAAGAAAGTGATATTAAGGAAACACTTCCATTTACCACTGCAAAAAAAAAAAGAATAAAGCACCTAGGAATAACCTACCTATGGAGGTAAAAGACCTGTACTCAGGAAACCATAAGACACTGATGAAAGAAATCAAACATGACAAAAACAGATGGAGAGATATACCATGTTCTTGGATTGGAAGAATCAGCATTGTGAAAATGACTACGCTACCCAAAGCAATCTACAGATTCAATGCAATCTCTAAAAAATTACCAATGACATTTTTTTACAGATTGAGAACAAAGAATCTTAAAAGTTATATGGAGTCATAAAAAACGCTGAATAGCCAGT